>NW_022262975.1:0-101126 GCF_002021735.2 Oncorhynchus kisutch | reverse complement strand
CAGATGAAGTCAAGAAAGGTCTTGTTGATCTCTTACAAGTACAGGATTTACACATAAAGATAATGAGGGGTACACAAAACCAGACAGTCCCTCTGCCTTGGACAGAAGTACTCTCCCAAGTAGAAAACATCTCTTTTTAGACAATTATTACATATATTTTTGGTTTTCTTTTAATTTAGGAGAGAAATTCATGTGTTGTCTGACGAAGTGTTTTTTGGACAGATGTATCCTAAATATTTAACACAGACCTTTACAGGAATATTTTCTATTTCTTTATCATCAGAGTCAAATAAACATAAGATTTCTGTACTATATAAACACCTGCTAATACAACAAGTACTAGGTGTCTGTACTATATAAACACTGCTAATCCAACAATAGTGCTAGGTGTCTGTACTATATAAACACTGCTAATCCAACAATAGTGCTAGGTGTCTATACTATATAAAACACTGCTAATACAACAATAGTACTAGGTGTCTGTACTATATAAACACTGCTAATCCAACAATAGTGCTAGGTGTCTGTACTATATAAACACTGCTAATACAACAATAGTGCTAGGTGTCTGTACTATATAAACACTGCTAATACAACATAGTGCTAGATGTCTGTACTATATAAACACTGCTAATCCAACAATAGTGTAGGTGTCTGTACTATATAAACACTGCTAATACAACAATAGTGCTAGGTGTCTGTACTATAAAACACTGCTAATCAACAATAGTGCTAGGTGTCTGTACTGTATTAACACTGCTAATCTAACAACAGTGCTAGGTGTCTGTACTATATAAACACTGCTAATCCAACAATAGTGCTAGGTGTCTGTACTATATAAAAACTGCTAATCCAACAATATGCTAGGTGTCTGTACTATATAAACACTGCTAATCCAACAATAGTGCTAGGTGCCTGTACTATATAAACACTGCTAATACAACAATAGTGCTAGGTGTCTATACTATATAAACACTGCTAATACAACAATAGTGTAGTGTCTGTACTATATAAACACTGCTAATCCAACAATAGTGCTAGGTGTCTGTACTATATAAACTACAGTCCACCCTGCTAATCAACCACAGTGTTAGGTGTCTGTATATATATATAATATATTCAATACAATACCTACTATGTCCTACTGAGCAGTACGCTTGGGTTGGTCTCTATTATCCTACTGAACAGTACGCTTGGGTTGGTCTACTATTATCCTACTGAACAGTACAGCTTGGGTTGGATCCTACTATTATCCTACTGAACAGTACAGCTTGGGTTTGTCTACTATTATCCTACTGAACAGGTACAGCTTGGGTTGGTCTACTATTATCCTACTGAACAGTACAGCTTGGGTTGGTCTAATATTATCCTACTGAACAGTACAGCTTGGGTTGGTCTACTATTATCCTACTGAACAGTACAGCTTGGGTTGGTCTACTTATCCTACTGAACAGTACCACTTGGGTTGGTCTACTATTATCCTACTGAACAGTACAGCTTCGGTTGGTCTACTATTATCCTACTGAACAGTACAGCTTGGGTTGGTCTACTATTATCCTACTGACCAGTACCACTTGGTTGGTCTACTATTATCCTACTGAACAGTACAGCTTGGGGTTGGTCCTACTATTATCCTACTGAACAGTACCCCACTTGGGTTGGTCTACTATTATCCTACTGAACAGTACCACTTGGGTTGGTCTACTATTATCCACTGAACAGTACAGCATGGTTGGTCTACTATTATCCTACTGAACAGTACCACTTGGGTTGCCCTGTAACAAGTATTTAAAGAGTAAAAAGTAATTGAAGAGCAACAGTAAAATAACAATAGCAGGACTATATACAGGTCAGTACCTGGCTCTCCAGAGAAGACAGGCTATGTGCACACAGCCCACAAAATGAGGTGGAAACTGAGATGCACTTCCTAACCTCCTGTCAAATGTATGACCAGTTAATTCATACTGTATGTTGTAGTCTGTCTAAGAGGGGAATCACACAGACTGATCTCAGTTAATTCATACTGTTTGTTGTAAGTCTGTCCAAGAGGGGAATCACACAGACTGATCTCAGTTAATTCATACTGTATGTTGTAGTCTGTCTAATAATTAAATCACACAGACTGATCTCAGTTAATTCATACGGTATGTTGTAGTCTGTCCAAGATGGGAATCACACAGGACTGATCTCAGATAATTCATACTGTATGTTGTAGTCTGTCCAAGAGGGGAATCACACAGATGATCTCTTTTAATTCATACTGTATGTTTTTAGTCTGTCTAATAATTAAATCACACAAGACTGATCTCAGTTAATTCATACTGTATGTTGTAGTCTGTCCAAGAGGGGAATCACACAGACTGATCTCAGTTAATTCATACTGTATGTTGTAGTCTGTCCAAGAGGGGAATCACACAGACTGATCTCAGTTAATTCATACTGTATGTTGTAGTCTGTCTAATAATTAAATCACACAGACTGATCTCAGTTAATTCATACTGTAATGTTGTAGTCTGTCAAAGAGGGGAAACACACAGACTGATCTCAGGTAATTCATACTGTATGTTGTAGTCTGTCCAAGAGGGGAATCACACAGACTGATCTCAGGTAATTCATACTGTATGTTGTAGTCTGTCCAAGAGGGGAATCACACAGACTGATCTCAGTTAATTCATACTGTATGTTGTAGTCTGTCCAAGAGGGGAATCACACAGACTGATCTCAGTTAATTCATACTGTATGTTGTAGTCTGTCTAATAATTAAATCACACAGACTGATCTCAGTTAATTCATACTGTATGTTGTAGTCTGTCTAATAATTAAATCACACCAGACTGACAGCCTGTAATTTTATTAAAAGCATTCAGTTGATTACATGGCAGTTTAGAGAGCAACATCACAACAATAATCTACTTCATAATCAATAATCTATTTCATAACTTTATAATCAATAACATCATTATCTCTGTACTACTAACAACATAACACTAATCTACATCATAATCAATATCATAACATTTATAATCAATAACATCATTATCTCTATACTACTAACACATAACACTAATCACATCATAATCAATATCATAACATTTATAATCAATAACATCATTATCTCTGTACTACTAACACATAACACTAATCTACATCATAATCAATATCATAACATTTATAATCAATAACATCATTATCTCTATACTACTAACAACATAACACTAATCTACATCATAATCAATTATCATAACATTTATAATCAATAACATCATTATCTCTATACTACTAACAACATAACACTAATCTACATCATAATCAATTGCATAACGTTTATAATCAATAACATCATGAGGTAAACAACAACAAACCCATTTATTAAAAAATATTTCAAAATACAAAGAATGAACAGATGATTATAATAATACTGACTAATAATGGAGACACTTCAAGATAAAGAATCTAAGAGACACTAAATAAAGATAAAGAATCTAAGAGACACTAAATAAGATAAGAATCTAAGAGACACTAAATAAGATAAAGAATCTAAGAGACACTAAATAAGATTTAAAAAGATATCTAAGAGACACTAAATAAGATGAAGAATCTAGAGACACTAAATAAGATAAAGAATCTAAGAGACACTAAATAAGATAAGAATCTAAGAGACACTAGAATAATAAGGATCAAGAGACACTAAATAAGATAAAGAATCTAAGAGACACTAAATAGATAAAGAATCTAAGAGACACTAATAAGATAAAGAATCTAAGAGAACACGAAATAAGATAAAGAATCTAAGAGACACTAAATAAGATAAAGGATCTAAGAGACCCTAAATAAGATAAAGAATCTAAGAGACACTAAATAAGATAAAGAATCTAAGAGACACTAAATAAGATAAAAGAATCTAGAGACACTAAATAAGATAAAGAATCTAAGAGACACTAAATAAGATAAAGAATATAAGAGACACTAAATAAGATAAGAATCTAAGAGACACTAAATAAGATAAAGAATCTAAGAGACACTAATAAGATAAAGAATCTAAGACTCAAACCCAATGTTACCCAGAACCCCATATTACCCAGAACCCCATGTTACCCAAAACCCAATGTTACCCAGAACCCCATGTTACCAAAAACCCCATGTTACCCAGAATCCCATGTTACTCAAACCCCAATGTTACCCTAAACCCATGTTACCCAAAACCCCATGTTACCCCAAAACCCATGTTACCCCAAAACCCCACGTTACCCAGAACCCCATGATACCCTAAACCCAATGTTACCAAAACCCCATGATACCCAAAACCCCATGTTACCCAAACCCAATGTTACCCTAACCCCAATGTTACCCAAAACACCATGTTACCCAAAACCCCATGTTACCCAAAACCCCATGGTGGTTGCAATCACTCCTTTTAGATTTCTTCCAAGGTTCTAGAAAGATAAACTTATTCTGAACTTGTTATTAAAATTAGAACCACTTCAGGTTTGTCACCCACATTTTAAACATCAGTCCACTGTTGACCATCGATTTAAAACACAAAACTGACCTAAGATCAGCATGTAGGGTCAGCTTCATTCTACTCCTACTCCGTCCCCTGGGCTGCTCTCTCCTCTCCCGGTCCAGCTTCAGCTCTGGAGCTCAGAGAGACCATCTCCATGGCATTGACATAAAGATCCATGCTGCTCACCCTGTTCACTCTCTTCTGCCTCCTGGTGGGCTAGGGAGACACAGCACCAACAGTCAGACATTTACTCTCTAGTATCTCCATTCTCTCTCTCCCCCTCACCCTCTCCCTCTAGTTTAAATGACTTGTAACATCTGAGTAAATGTCTTTACCTTGTAGTACAGGTAGGAGGTGGTGATGGCTGTCAGTAGGATCAGCAGCACTACAACGTGTCTGATGATGAAGGCTGGCAGAGGAGAGGCTGCAAACAGAAACACCTTTGATGAGGGGACTGATCATCATCACATAGATCTGTGGGAAATCTGTCAATGACAAAGTTATAAGTCTGGTTCATGTTCAGTTACCTGTGATGGTGAGGGAGAGGAGCTCACTCTCAGAGGAGAAGTTATGAGAGAAAACATAATTGTCATAAACACAGCTGTAGTTCCCTTGGTGGGAGTCATCTGCAGCAGGGAAGAGGAAGGCAGCAGAGTGATTGACAGCTGGCTGGGTCTGGGTTCTGTTGGAGCCGGTGAACGTGAGGAGGAAGGAGCCTCCTGGGTACTGTGGCAGAGTGGAGCAGGTGATGGTGAAGTTGTAGCCCCTGAACATCTCGGGCCCCTGGTGGCCCCTGAAGACCCCTCCCATTGGGTCAGTCAGGAAGATATCAGGCTGGACCAGGAGATCTGTAACAATAAAAGAGAACAAGAAAAACCTCTTCAACTAGTTTCCTATAGATATGACAATAACATCAGCATGTAACAGTGCCAGCCACTCTCCCTCACAGGGCAACATGAGTAGTGGGCCTACAGTCACTGAGACAACATATGTTGATATCAGGCTGAAGCAGGACATCTGGAACAAGAGGAGAGAAAAAGAAAACGTAGCTCCTCAACTACTTTCCTCATTTAGATGTGACAATAACATGACATGTGACAGTGGTAGTGAGTAGAGACGTTCACTGAGATAACACTCACATACAAAAGCATTCTGGGATATTTAAGTTGTATTTGATTCCTACTTGACTGAGTGATCTATTTAGTAAAGCAGACTGACAAGCTAAACAGTCATCATGAGAGGTGCAGAGGAAGTTGTATGAATGAAGGAAATCAGTTGAATGTAATTATAATATGTTGTTATGACCTGAGCAGATTACTGTGAGTCCAGGACGGAGATGATAACTTCTGGAACACTCCCTCAGTGAAGACTCAGACCCATCACAGTAACTCCAAACCCTCTAGTGGTGTTTCCAGGGAGTACTGAAACAGTGGAGCCACAACCCAGCTGTCTACACACTACTACAGCTACATCCCTCTGGTTCCAGTCATCAGCTCCCACAGTCCTCCACTCTCCCTGGTCGTACCACTCCACTCCACCAGCACAGCGACTGCCTCCTCCCACCAGTCTCACATCATCAGGCTCTGAGAAAAGAAAGAGAGAGACAGTAATCTTACTATTTTCTCACTAAAACACACCTATATTGTCTCTCATATTCTTCACTCCAGGTGAGAAACAATGTTGATTGAGTGACAAACTGTTTCTTACCTGAGCAGGTGAGTCCAACAGCATTACCAGGTAGGCAGGTGTTGTTCTCTCTGTCTGAGGTGTCACAGTCCAGGAGAAGGGACTCATTGCCTTTACACTGGAACTCTTTATCCCAGGTCTGACCCTCACCTTCTCCATAGAGCCCCCCCTGTAGAGCTGCAGGAGCCCCACAGCCAAACTCCCCACAGACTACCTCTGCATCCTGCCGGTCAAAGTCAGCTTCACACACTGAGGCCCAGGACTGATTGGACTTCACCTCCACTCTCCCAGAGCAGAAACCAGCTCCATCCACAAGCCGCACAGACTCTGGAGAAAAAGAGTTGGTTGAACATTCAATCAGTTTTTTTTGATGACACTGTCAAGGACTAAACACAAATATGTTGGATAAAAGATTGTAGTTTGCTATGTTTGATACTGTAAGAGGTAGAAATGGGTTCTTAGTCACTCAGGATCGGGTTGGGAATAATGCAGGTAGGAGACAGGAATAAGTTCACTTCACTTTATAGAAAATAAACAGCTGGACCTCCATCAGGCAGCTTCACTTAAGTACCATCTGAACTACAATGATCTGCCCATGAACATCTCACATAAACCAATATGACAAACACAAATATAATGTTTAAATACATCTGACATCTCTCCCTCTATTTAAATGAAATAAAAACACATAAAACATGATACATGGTAATATTGTATAATGTATAAATAAATCTCTCAATATGACCAGTCTCTTACCTGAACAGGTCACATGACGATAATATCCACCATCACAGAAACCAGGTCTTCCTATGATGTTACACCTGTCTAATAGAAGACTCATCTCCACTACATCTACTATATAGTCTGACTCCTCCTCTTCCATCTTCAATCAGAGGTCCTCTAGATTCAGATACAGGATTCCCACAATTCAGCTCTCTACACACAACCTTAACCTGTCTCATGTCCCACAACCACGTCTCTCCCATCATGTCCCACAACCAACTAAAACATAGACCCAACCACTCTCCTCTGTAGAAGACTTCCACTGTCCCAGAACAGGAAGTGGTCCCATTCACCAGTCTGACTGAGTATTCAGCTGTAAACAGCAGAGAGGAAAACACAGTGGTGAGGACAGATGATGACAGTGATTCTGTTATTCTAACAGCAGTGATGCTTTGTGGTTGACAAGTATTAGTAGTTCCATAAAACACTACTTGTTATTGGGGTTTAGAATGGTTTGTATGGACACATGAATTTCTCCATGTGGGATAATAAAGTTGATGAATATTGAACTGCTATAATCACTGTAGATTTATACTCTACCTACCTGGTGGACTGACGCTTTGAGCCTGGAGATCTGAGGAGAAAGAGAGAGACAGAGGAGAAAGGGAGAGAGAGACAGAGAGATAGAGAGAAAGGGAGGAGTCAGAGGAAGAGAGAGGAAGAGGTTAAATCAACATAACATGACCTTTCATGATATGATGGGGATGACAGTGGTATGGTGCAACAACACCCATGTGTAAACACATACGCCATCTCTCCTCCACCCTTCTCTCTCCCCTACCCTCCTCTCTCACCTACCCTCTTCTCTCCTCCGCAAATCTCTCTATCCCCTCCCTCCCATCATCTCTACTCTACCCTTCTCTCTCCTATCCTCCACTCTCCCCTTCTCTCCTTTCTCCCCTCCCCTTCTCTCTACCCTACCCTCTATCCCATACCCTCCTCTCTCCTCTACCCATCTCTCATATCTACCCTCCTCTCTCCTCTACCCTCCTCTCTCCTCTACCCTTCTCTCTCCTCTACCCTTCTCTCTCCTCTACCCTCCTCTCTCCTCTACCCTCCTCTCATATCTACCCTCCTCTCTCCCCTACCCTTCTCTCTCCTCTACCCTCCTCTCTCCTCTACCCTTCTCTCTCCTCTACCCTCCTCTCTCCTCTACCCTCCTCTCATATCTACCCTCCTCTCTCCCCTACCCTCCTCTCTCCTCTACCCTTCTCTCATATCTACCCTCCTCTCTCATCTACCCTTCTCTCATATCTACCCTTCCCTCTTTTCTCCTTCTTAAATATCTCTCCCCTACCCTCCTCTCTCACCTATCTTGTTCTATGCCCTCCTTTCCCACCCCCCCTCCCTTTCTCTCTCCCCTCCCTTTCTCTCTCCCCTCCCTTTCTCTCTCCCCAACCCTCCTCTCTCCCTACCCTCTCTCTCCTCCTCCTCAAATCTCTCTCCCCACCCCTCCTCTCTTCTCATCTCTCTCTCTCTCATTCTCTCTCTCTTCGTGACTTATAGTGTTGAACCTGTTGATCTTGACTCAGCTCATAGACCTCTATCATCTACACCCCTCCCTTCTCCTACTCTAACATAACACCAATATAATATATAATACATCATATATACTCTCATTCATTTACATAGAGACAGATACAATCAATCATTGACACACTGAATATACAACAGTCAGATGCATGACACCATCACAACTTAACTGACATTAGTGCCTGTCCCCAGATGGACAGTTAGACTACAGTAAAGTACATTTACAGGTGATCACATCATTGTCCTGCTTTGAGACACATTTTTACTGTCTGCTTCCAGTTGCATGTTATTTTACTAACCCTGCAAATTATAATATATCTTACAATATCAAATCATATCTCAGTAACTGTTACAAGTGTATATCAGTATAACAAAATCCTACCTGTGCTCCACAACAGGGCCATCAGTACCACTGCAGGTATCATATCTGCCTCTAACTGGGGCTCCACTGTCTGCTGTCATAAAGAGTGGACTGAAGAGTGGAAAATACTGCTAGGCTATATGACTTCTCTCTCATTACGTCCTTACGTCAATGATGTGAGATTAACTTCTTAGCAACTTATCTTGGATCAGTGGTTGAACACACTACAGCAAACTGATATGTTAAAAAACTCCACAGGAAACTGCTGACAGAGCAGCAAAGTTACACATAGTGTGTCCTATAATATCACCTCTAACTTTCTACTGCTTGAGTTCACCTCTTATAGAATATTGGCTTAATGTTCCAGCACCTAAATATAAACAGTACCAGCACCCAAAATGAGTACTGATGAGGTATCATGTTAGAGCAGGAGAAGGGGGGATGTGGTGTAGAAGCTGGAGGTCTGTTACCCAAGTCAACTCAACAGGTCTGATGCTGTATGTCAGGGTCAGGCTGGGCTGGGCCAAGAGAGGAACAGGTTACTGGTTATGATGACATCACTGGTGAGAAGTCACCAATGAAAAGACAATCTTTTGATTTAAATGTTTGTCCCTCTCTCTCTCCTCCCCTGTCTTCTTCTACCAACCCAGTCTGTTAGTAAGAACTATCTCTCTCCATCCTCCCCTGTCTCCTCCTCAGTCTGTCAGTGAGTAAGAACAATCTCTCTCTCCTATCTCTCTCTCCCTCTCCCTCCTCCCCTGTCTCCTCCTCAGTCCGTCAGTGAGTAAGAACTATCTCTGTCTCCTATCTCTCTCTCTCCCTCCACCCCTGTGTCCTCCTCAGGCTGTCAATGAGTAAGAACTATCTCTCTCTCCCTCCTCCCCTGTCTCCTCCTCAGGCTGTCAGTGAGTAAGAACTATCTCTCTCCCCTATCTCTCTCTCTCCCCCAGCCTTGTGGTTGATAAATAAATAAAAATTGCACACCGCCATGCAATCTCCACAGACAAACATTGTCAGTACAATGGCCTTACTGAAGAACTCAGTGACAATCAACATGTCACCATCATAGTAAATCATAGTAAGCTACCTTTCCAACAAGTCTGTTGGTCTAATTTCTACCGTGCTTTAGCCTCGAAGTGGTAGCTCTCACAAGCTCACAGAACGGGACCGCGAGTGCTGAAGTTCTTTGCGTGTAGAAATCATCTGTCCTCGGTTGCAACACTCACTTCCGAATTCCAAACTTCCTCTGAAAGAAACTTCAGCACAAGAACTGTTCGTCTGGAGCTTCATGAAATGGGTTTCTACAGCAGAGCAGCAGCACACAAGCCTAAGATCACCATGTGCAATGCCAAGCGTCTGCTGGAGTGGAAACACTTTCTCTGGAGTGTTGAATCACGTTTCCCCATCTGGCAGACCGTACCACAAACCTGGGTTTGGCAGATGCCAGGAGAACGCTACCTGCCCCAAAGCATAGTGCCAACTGTAAAGTTTGGTGGAGGAGGAATAATGGTCTGGGGTTGTTTTTAATGGATCGGGTTAGGCCCCTTAGTTTCATTGAAGGGAAATCTAATCGCTACAGCATACAATGACATTCTAGACTATTCTGTGTTTCCAACTTTGTGGCAACAGTTTGGGGACGGCCCTTTCCTGTTTCAGCATGACAATGCCCCTGTACACAAAGCGAGGTCCATACAGAAATAGTTTGTTGAGATCGATGTGGAAGAACTTTACTGGCCTTCACAGAGCCCTGACCTAAACCCCATTGAATACCTTTAGGGATGAATTGAAACGCCGACTGAGCCAGACCTAATTGCCCAACCTCACTAATGCTGTTGTGGCTGAATGGAATCAAGTCCCTGCAGCAATGTTCCATCTTCTAGTGGAAAGTCTTTGCAGAACAGTGGAGGCTGTTATAGCAGCAATGTTCCATCATCTAGTGGAAAGTCTTTGCAGAACAGTGGAGGCTGTTATAGCAGCAATGGGGACCAACTCCATATTAATGCCCATGATTTTGGAATGAGATGTTAGATGAGCAGGTGTCCACATACTTTTGGTCATGTAGTGTACATTCCCTTTCCATGCAAATGTGTAACTCTCTTTGCAGATGAGATTAAATCTAATTTAATACTTTTGCTTTTGTCAGTTTTATAAATCGTTAATTTCAGAGGTCAGGGGTCAAGCTGAGCCGGACCAAGAGTGGAAAAGGTTGCTGGTTATGATGACATCACTGGTGAGAAGTCAGTAAGACAAGATATTCAGTTGGCTGCATGTTAGTCTGTCAGCCCTATCTCTGTTGAATCTCCCTCCATCTCCCCTCCTTCTTGCTCTCCCTATCTCTGTTGACATCTCATTTCTCTCCTCCTGTCTTCTGTCCCCTCGTCTCTCTCCATCCTCTCTCTCTCCTCCACCCTTCTCTCTCCTCCACCCTTCTCTCTCCTCTACCCTCCACCCACCCTCCTCTCTCCTATACCCTTCTCTCACCCCTACCCTCCTCTCTCCCCTACCCTCCTCTCTCCCCTGCCCTCCTTTCTCCCCTACCCTCCTCTCTCCTCTACCCTCCACCCTCCCCTACCCTCCTCTCTCCTATACCCTTCTCTCACCCCTACCCTCCTCTCTCCCCTACCCTCCTCTCTCCCCTTCCCTCCTTTCTCCCCTACCCTCCCTTTCCCCTACCCTCCTCTCTCCCCTACCCTTCTCTCTCCCCTACCCTACCCTCCTCTCTCCCCTACCCTTCTCTCTCCCCTACCCTCCTCTCTCCCCTACCCTCCTCTCTCCCCTTCCCTCCTTTTCTCCCCTACCCTCCTCTCTCCACTACCTTTCTCTCTCCCCTACCCTCCTCTCTCCCCTACCCTCCTCTCTCCCCTACCCTTCTCTCTCCCATACCCTCCTCTCTCCTATACCCTTCTCTCTCCCCTCCCCTCCTCTCTCCCCTCCCCCTTCTCTCTCCCCTCCACTCCTCTCTCCCCTCCCCCTTCTCTCTCACCTACCCTCCTCTCTCCCCTCCCATCCTCTCTCTCCTACCCTCCTCTCTCTTCTACCCTCCTTTCTCCCCTCTCCTCCTCTCTCCTCAAACATTTTCTCTCTCTCCTATCTTGCTCTATTCGTTCGTTAGGTCTTTGATGTGAGATAAACTTCTTAGCAACTTATCTTGGATCAGTGGTTGAACACACTACAGCAAACTGAAAAAGTCCACAGGAAACTGCTGACAGAGCAGCAACATTTCACATAGTGTCCTATAATATCACCTCTAACTTTCTACTGATTGAGTTCACCTCTTATAGAATATTGGCTTAATGTTCCAGCACCTAAATATAAACAGTACCAGCACCCAAAATGAGTACTGATGAGGTCTCATGTTAGAGCAGGAGAAGGGGGGATGTGGTGTAGAAGCTAGAGGTCTGTTACCCAAGTCAACTCAACAGGCCTGATGCTGTATGTCAGGGTCAGGCTGGGCCAAGAGAGGAACAGGTTACTGGTTATGATGACATCACTGGTGAGAAGACAGTGATAAAAATGTATTCTCTCTCTCTCCCCCTCCTCCCTCTCTACCCTACTTCCCTTCCCCTCCCCCTCTCTGTCTCCCTCCCTCCCATCCTTTAATTTATATTAAATAAAGTAAGGGGGGGTAGAAGAAGGGGAAAGGGGGAGAAGAGGAGAGGAGGGGGGAGAAGAGGAGAGGGGGCAGAAGAGGAGAGGAGAGGGAGGACAAGAGGAGAGGGGGGAGAAGAGGAGAGGAGAGGGAGGAGAAGAGGAGAGGAGAGGGGGGAGAAGAGGAGAGCGGGGAGATGAGGAGAGGAGAGGGAGAAGAAGAGGAGAGGAGGGGGGAGAAGAGGAGAGGAGAGAAGGGAGAAGAGGGGAGAGAAGAGGAGAAGAGAGGGGGGAGAAGAGGAGAGGGGGAGAAGAGGAGAGGAGAGGGGGAGAAGAGGAGAGGAGAGAAGGGAGAGGAGAGGAGGGAGAAGAGGAGAGAAGGGAGAAGAGGAGAGGAGAGAAGGGAGAAGAGGAGAGGAGGGGGGAGAAGAGGAGAGGAGGGGGGGGAGGAGAGGAGAGGAGAGGGGGAGAAGAGGAGAGGAGGGGGGGGGAAGAGAAGAGGGGGAGAAGAGGAGAGGAGGGCCTGCCTGCCTGCCTGCAGTATATACACGAATCCACAAAAGTATGTGGACACCTGCTCGTCAAACATCTCAATCCAAAATCATGGTCATTTGCATGGATTTACCCCCCCCCCCCCCATTAGCTGCTATAACAGCCTCCAGTCTTCTGGGAAGGCTTTCCACTAGATGTTGGAACATTGCTGCTATAACAGCCTCCAGTCCTCTGGGAAGGCTTTCCACTAGATGTTGGAACATTGCTGTGAGGACTTGCTTCCATTCAGCCACAAGAGCATTAGTGAGGTCGGAAACTGATGTTGTGCGATGAGGCTCGCAGTCGGTGTTCCAATTCATCCCAAAGGCGTTCAACGTCATTGAGGTCAGAGCTTTGTGAAGTTCTTCCACACCAATCTCGACTAACCATTCATGTATGGAACTTGCTTTGTGTACAGGGGCATTGTCAGGCTGAAACAGGAAAGGGCCTTCCCCAAACTGTTGCCACAAAGTTGGAAGCACAGATTCCTCTAGAATGTCATTCTATGCTGTAGCATTAAGATTTCCCTTAACTTGAACTAAAAGGCCCGAACCATGAAAAACAGCCCCAGACCATTATTCCTCCTCCACCAAACTTTACAGTTGTCACTATGCATTCGGGCAGGTAGCGTTCTCCTGGCATCCTCCAAACCCAGATTAGTGCTAGAAGGTGAAGATGATTCATTACTCCAGAGAATACGTTTCCACTGCTCCAGAGTCCAGTGGCTGTGAGTTTTACACCACTCAAGCCGACGCTTGACATTGCCCATATTGATCTTAGGTTTGTATGCAGCTGCTCGGCCGTGGAAACCCATTTCAGGAAGCTCCTGACAAACAGTTTCTTGTGCTGATGTTGCTTGGAGGCAGTTTGGATCTCGTTAGTGAGTGTTGCAACCAAGTACAGACGGTTTTTACACGTTACACTCTTCAGCACTCGGCGGTCCTGTTCTGTGAACTTGTGTGGCCCACTACTTCTTGGCTGAGCCGTTGTTGGTCCCAGATGTTTCCACTTCACAATAACAGCACTTACAGTTGACCAGGCAGCTCTTCAATATTGGGACGGCAGGGTAGATTCATAAAGTGGAGTGATGATGTTATGTAAGGATCAGACTGTATAGGCTATATTACATGTATATAGTGTATTATTGGGGCAGCAGCCTAGTGGTTAGAATGTTATGTAAGGATCAGACTGTATAGGCTATATTACATGTATATAGTGTATTATTGGGGCAGCAGCCTAGTGGTTAGAATGTTATGTAAGGATCAGACTGTATAGGCTATATTACATGTATATAGTGTATTATTGGGGCAGCAGCCTAGTGGTTAGAATGTTATGTAAGGATCAGACTGTATAGGCTATATTACATGTATATAGTGTATTATTGGGGCAGCAGGGTAGTGGTTAGAATGTTATGTAAGGATCAGACTGTATAGGCTATATTACATGTATATAGTGTATTATTGGGGCAGCAGGGTAGTGGTTATAATGTTATGTAAGGATCAGACTGTATAGGCTATATTACATGTATATAGTGTATTATTGGGGCAGCAGGGTAGTGGTTAGAATGTTATGTAAGGATCAGACTGTATAGGCTATATTACATGTATATAGTGTATTATTGGGGCAGCAGCCTAGTGGTTAGAATGTTATATAAGGATCAGACTGTATAGGCTATATTACATGTATATAGTGTATTATTGGGGCAGCAGCCTAGTGGTTAGACTGTTATGTAAGGATCAGACTGTATAGGCTATATTACATGTATATAGTGTAGTATTGGGGCAGCAGGGTAGTGGTTAGAATGTTATGTAAGGATCAGACTGTATAGGCTATATTACATGTATATAGTGTATTATTGGGGCAGCAGGGTAGTGGTTAGAATGTTATGTAAGGATCAGACTGTATAGGCTATATTACATGTATATAGTGTAGTATTGGGGCAGCAGCCTAGTGGTTAGAATGTTATATCAGGGTCAGACTGTATAGGCTATATTACATGTATATAGTGTATTATTGGGGCAGCAGCCTAGTGGTTAGAATGTTATGTAAGGATCAGACTGTATAGGCTATATTACATGTATATAGTGTATTATTGGGGCAGCAGCCTAGTGGTTAGAATGTTATGTAAGGATCAGACTGTATAGGCTATATTACATGTATATAGTGTATTATTGGGGCAGCAGCCTAGTGGTTAGAATGTTATGTAAGGATCAGACTGTATAGGCTATATTACATGTATATAGTGTATTATTGGGGCAGCAGCCTAGTGGTTAGAATGTTATGTAAGGATCAGACTGTATAGGCTATATTACATGTATATAGTGTATTATTGGGGCAGCAGGGTAGTGGTTATAATGTTATGTAAGGATCAGACTGTATAGGCTATATTACATGTATATAGTGTATTATTGGGGCAGCAGGGTAGTGGTTATAATGTTATGTAAGGATCAGACTGTATAGGCTATATTACATGTATATAGTGTATTATTGGGGCAGCAGCCTAGTGGTTAGAATGTTATGTAAGGATCAGACTGTATAGGCTATATTACATGTATATAGTGTATTATTGGGGCAGCAGCCTAGTGGTTAGAATGTTATATAAGGATCAGACTGTATAGGCTATATTACATGTATATAGTGTATTATTGGGTAACTAGAAAATACTAAAACACACAAAATATCAATGAAGTAAAAAAAAATTAACTATTTTAGTGAAATTGTTGTCATTCTGAAAAAATCTCTAATGATTCAGGAAAATTTGGAATTTTAGTTTGTTTATAACAAGAATTTAAAAAAATCACAATAATTTCAGTGGTTTTGTTGTTGCAATAGTAACATATTATATCCTTCATGTTAAACATGGTTTTGTTATCGTTGCAATAGTAACATATTATATCCTTCATGTTAAACATGGGCAGTGTTCATAATGGTAAATAAGTATCTTACAAGGTTTTCCCAAAATTCTGACACAAATTTACATCATAGAACAAGTGGGACAGATTCTCACCTTTTTCACAGAAAACACAGATATCATCAACAGCCACACATGTGGACATCATAGAATTACATGGATATATCTGATGTAACATGTTAAAGTGCCCTTCCTTAACCTTGTTTGTTATACAGTATTTGTAAGGCCTTAACCAGGCATGTTTCCAGACAAGGTCAGGAATAAGAAGCAGGTTCCACAAACACTTTCCTCTCGGTGGAAGTTGCTTTTGTGAACGGAGAATTTGTCTTATATATTTATTACAACAAGATCTCTCAAGTAAACCCACACCTTCCAATCTGAGTTCTGGATCAACTTTGTGATCATTACCAAAGATAAGATGGGTTTTCATTAGTGTAGTTAGACCCCTGGGAACGGCTCTGAGTTCTGGATAAACTTTGTGATCATTACCAAAGATAAGATGGGTTTTCATTAGTGTAGTTAGACCCCTGGGAACGGCTCTGAGTTCTGGATAAACTTTGTGATCATTACCAAAGATAAGATGGGTTTTCATTAGTGTAGTTAGACCCCTGGGAACGGCTCTGACCACAGAAATAAACTCTCTGAAAGGTATTGGAAACCCTTTCAATGTTATAAATTGTTCATATGTGAGAATATTACCTCTGTTGTCAAAAACATCAAGAACAAAGTCATTATTCCTCTCATGCCAGCTGGGGTAGAACAATGACTGATTCCTTACAGTCATGTCTGAATTATTCCACAAAAGAGCTTTATGTGGGGAAAAAATGTGCAGGAAACATATTTTCCAGGCCATTAAAGCTGGTTGGTGAAACCTAGCTGTCACGCCCTGGTCTAAGTATTTTGTGTTTTTCTTCATGTATGGGGTCAGGCCAGGGTGTGGCATGGAGTTTTTGTATTGTGGTGTGTTTTGTCTTGGGGTTTTGGTGTGTATGTATTGGGATTGTAGCTAGTGGGGTTATCTAGCAAAGTCTATGGCTGTCTGGAGTGGTTCTCAATCAGAGGCAGGTGTTTATCGTTGTCTCTGATTGGGAACCATATTTAGGCAGCCATATTCTTTGAGTTTGTCGTGGGTGATTGTCCTTAGTGTCCTCTATGTTAGTTAGCACCAGTATAGGCTGTTTCGGTTTTCGTTACTTGTTTCGTTACTTGTTTCGTTACTTGTTTCGTTACTTGTTTCGTTACTTGTTTCGTTACTTGTTTCGTTACTTGTTTCGTTACTTGTTTCGTTACTTGTTTCGTTACTTGTTTCGTTACTTGTTTCGTTTTTTGTTTTGTTTTGTTTCGTTTCGTTTCGTTTCGTTTTGTTTTGTAGTGTTTGTGTTTATTCGTGTTGTACGTTGTTCATTAAACATGGATCGCAATCTACACGCTGCAGTTTGGTCCGACTCTCCTTCACACCTAGAAAACCGTAACCCTAGCCAATTTAGCGGGTAATCTTTCAGGAATATAATTACATTTCAGTAAAAATTGAAGACCTCTCAACTTATGAAACACATTATTTGGAATGAAATACCATATTGAATCAGTATTGATCAAACATCTTTTCAACCAGTTGATCTTGAAAGTGTTATTTATGTCACAAAGTCCAACACTTCCAGACCTCCTTCAGCTCTTTTATTAGAGGACTGACTCTTTTAGTTTGTGAGATTTATTTTTCCAGATGAAGTCAAGAAAGGTCTTGTTGATCTCTTTACAAGTAGCAGGATTTACACATAAAGATAATGAGGGGTACACAAAACCAGACAGTCCCTCTGCCTTGGACAGAAGTACTCTCCCAAGTATAGAAACATCTCTTTGTAGACAATTATTACATATATTTTTGGTTTTCTTAATTTTAGGAGAGAAATTCATGTGTTGTCTGACTAAGTGGTTTTTGACAGATGTATTCCTAAATATTTAACACAGACCTTTACAGGAATATATTTCTTTATCATCAGAGTCAAATAAACATAAGATTTCTGTACTATATAAACACTGCTAATACAACAATAGTGCTAGGTGTCTGTACTATATAAACACTGCTAATCCAACAATAGTGTAGGTGTCTGTACTATATAAACACTGCTAATCCAACAATAGTGCTAGGTGTCTGTACTATATAAACACTGCTAATCCAACAATAGTGCTAGGTGTCTGTACTATATAAACACTGCTAATCCAACAATAGTGTAGGTGTCTGTACTATATAAACACTGCTAATCCAACAATAGTGCTAGGTGTCTGTACTATATAAACACTGCTAATCCAACAATAGTGTAGGTGTCTGTACTATATAAACACTGCTAATCCAACAATAGTGTAGGTGTCTGTACTATATAAACACTGCTAATCCAACAATAGTCCTAGGTGTCTGTACTATATAAACACTGCTAATCCAACAATAGTACTAGGTGTCTGTACTATATAAACACTGCTAATCCAACAATAGTGCTCGGTGTCTGTACTATATAAACACTGCTAATCCAACAATAGTGCTAGATGTCTGTACTATATAAACACTGCTAATCCAACAATAGTGCTAGGTGTCTGTACTATATAAACACTGCTAATCCAACAATAGTGCTAGGTGTCTGTACTATATAAACACTGCTAATACAACAATAGTGCTGGGTGTCTGTACTATATAAACACTGCTAATACAACAATAGTGCTAGGTGTCTGTACTACATAAACAGATAAATTCTGAAACCTGTGTCTTCGTCAGTTTCTCTGTTTCAATAATAGTAATACTAATGCTAATGAACAGTACAGCTTGGGTTGGTCTACTATTATCCTAATGAACAGTACAGCTTGGGTTGGTCTACTATTATCCTACTGAACAGTACAGCTTGGGTTGGTCTACTATTATCCTACTGAACAGTACAGCTTGGGTTGGTCTACTATTATCCTACTGAACAGTACAGCTTGGGTTGGTCTACTATTATCCTACTGAACAGTACAGCTTGGGTTGGTCTACTATTATCCTACTGAACAGTACAGCTTGGGTTGGTCTACTATTATCCTACTGAACAGTACAGCTTGGGTTGGTCTACTATTATCCTAATGAACAGTACAGCTTGGGTTGGTCTACTATTATCCTACTGAACAGTACAGCTTGGGTTGGTCTACTATTATCCTACTGAACAGTACAACTTGGGTTGGTCTACTATTATCCTACTGAACAGTACAGGTTGGGTTGGTCTACTATTATCCTACTGAACAGTACAGCTTGGGTTGGTCTACTATTATCCTACTGAACAGTACAGGTTGGGTTGGTCTACTATTATCCTACTGAACAGTACAGCTTGGGTTGGTCTACTATTATCCTACTGAACAGTACAGCTTGGGTTGGTCTACTATTATCCTACTGAACAGTACAGCTTGGGTTGGTCTACTATTATCCTACTGAACAGTACAGCTTGGGTTGGTCTACTATTATCCTACTGAACAGTACAGCTTGGGTTGGTCTACTATTATTCTACTGAACAGTACAGCTTGGGTTGGTCTACTATTATCCTACTGAACAGTACAGCTTGGGTTGGTCTACTATTATCCTACTGAACAGTACAGCTTGGGCAGGTCTGACTGTGAAATACCAATATGGGATGTATAATTTTAGGTCATTCAGAGTGTATCACTGTTTCCCATATAATTTTTCACACAGGGTGTCTTTCCTTCTCTGGGCCGTTTGGAAAATGTTTTACTAAATTAGAGTTCTGAATACCAACTTCTCCAGGCACCACTACACCACTGACCTACACAACAGCTTTCAACATACCAGTATTTAGTTTGGAAACATTGAAATCTTTCAACATACCAGTATTTAGTTTGGAAACATTGAAATCTTTCAACATACCAGTATTTAGTTTGGAAACATTGAAATCTTTCAACATACCAGTATTTAGTTTGGAAACTTTAAAAACAAATGCTGGTATAAATAATACAATATTAAAATATGTCAAATTATCCATTTATTTGTTTCAAAAGTGGTGCAATGCTGTGAAAAACAGTTGTATTGAATTACAGTGCAATAATAATAGATATTCTCAAAATTGTGCTCGTCTTTGCAGGGGGACTCTTATTTAGAAGAAAATAATCTAATGTTGTGCTGCCAGCATATTATCCTGCTGCCAGCAGAACAGTAATATAAGAGTTCAACCTCAAATAGTTGTACGTGTGCAGCGAGGTACAACTGCAGAGATCTCTATAGTGAGGTAGATCACTAAGAGGTTCTGTCCATCAGGGGGCGACAAACGCCAGTTCATATTCCAGAATAGAGCACCACAGAATTATAGGCTCCCTTTGCCAAGTGGTCAGTTTGGAAATCCTCCGGCCTGGGCCAGGGGTGCGTCCCAAAAGTATTTACTGCTTCCTGAAGTGTGCACTCATTCACTACTCCCCATAAAGTGTAAAAACATTGGATTGGTGAAGGTGAAGGTTATAGCATGAGTTTCCATACTAATCAATTCCTGTCAAATCCTGTCAATTCCTGTCAAATCCTGTCAATTCCTGTCAAATCCTGTCAATTCCTGTCAAATCCTGTCAATGAAGGGAGGTGAACAAGCACACACTTTGGGAGGAAGGAGAGATTATTGGGGCAGAGACCAGGTATGTAGATGTTTCCCCAGCCAGGTACCACTACAACACATACCAGTCAATCAATATATCATCACTTTGGGAGGAAGGAGAGATTATTGGGGCAGAGACCAGGTATGTAGATGTTTCCCCAGCCAGGTTCCACTACAACACATACCAGTCAATCAATATATCATCACTTTGGGAGGAAGGAGAGATTATTGGGGCAGAGACCAGGTATGTAGATGTTTCCCCAGCCAGGTACCACTACAACACATACCAGTCAATCAATATATCATCACTTTGGGAGGAAGGAGAGATTATTGGGGCAGAGACCAGGTATGTAGATGTTTCCCCAGCCAGGTACCACTACAACACACACACACACACACACACACACACACACACACACACACACACACACACACACACACACACACACACACACACACACACACACACACACACACACACACACACACACACACACACATAGTCTATGGAGGATAAATAACTACACACCAGGACAACAATACATCATAGTCTATGGAGGATAAATAACTACACACCAGGACAACAATACATCATAGTCTATGTGGAGGATAAATAACTACACACCAGGACAACAATACATCATAGTCTATATGGAGGATAAATAACTACACACCAGGACAACAATACATCATAGTCTATGTGGAGGATAAATAACTACACACCAGGACAACAATACATCATAGTCTATGTGGAGGATAAATAACTACACACCAGGACAACAATACATCATAGTCTATGTGGAGGATAAATAACTACATTGATGTCTTCTCTTCTCTCTTTCTGTTTGTTTGTTGTTTCTCTGAATTAGCAGGTGATATTATTATCCCCTCATCTGTGTGTGAGAGACAGGAAGACAGACAGAAAGAGCGAGAGACAGAGAGAGAGAGACAGACAGATGAGACCCCTAAGCAAGCTGGACCTGGTGCTCTGTTCACAAACACAAACAGACCCCAGAGAGTCCCAGGACAGCAAACATATTAGACCCAATTAGACCCAATTAGACCAATCATGAGAAAAAATATATAATTACTTGACACATTGGAAAGAATTAACAAAAGAAAATAGCAAACTAGAATTTAGCCCTAAACAGAGAGAACACAGTGGCAGAATACCTGACCACTGTGACTGACCCTAAACAGAGAGAACACAGTGGCAGAATACCTGACCACTGTGACTGACCCTAAACAGAGAGTACACAGTGGCAGAATACCTGACCACTGTGACTGACCCTAAACAGAGAGTACACAGTGGCAGAATACCTGACCACTGTGACTGATCCAAACTTAAGGAAAGCTTTGACTATGTACAGACTCAGTGAGTATAGCCTTGCTATTGAGAAAGGCCACAGTAGGCAGACCTCAAATCAAATCAAATTGTATTAGTTATGAGCCCCTAACGAATACTGCAGTTTTTAAAAATATGGATAAGAATAAGAAATGAAAGTAACAAGTAATTAAAGAGCAGCAGTAAAATAACAATAGCAGGACTATATACAGGTCAGTACCTGGCTCTCCAGAGAAGACAGGCTATGTGCACACAGCCCACAAAATGAGGTAGAAACTGAGATGCACTTCCTAACCTGCCAAATGATTGACCAGTTCATTCATACTGTATGTTGTAGTCTGTCCAAGAGGAGAATCACACAGACTGATCTCAGTTAATTCATACTGTATGTTGTAGTCTGTCCAAGAGCGGAATCACACAGACTGATCTCAGTTAATTCATACTGTATGTTGTAGTCAGTCAACGAGGAGAATCACACAGACTGATCTCATTTAATTCATACTGTGTGTTGTAGTCTGTCCAAGAGGAGAATCTCACAGACTGATCTCAGTTAATTCATACTGTATGTTGTAGTCTGTCCAAGAGGGGAATCACACAGACTGATCTCAGTTAATTCATACTGTATGTTGTAGTCTGTCCAAGAGGAGAATCACACAGACTGATCTCATTTAATTCATACTGTATGTTGTAGTCTGTCCAAGAGGGGAATCACACAGACTGATCTCAGTTAATTCATACTGTATGTTGTAGTCTGTCCAAGAGGGGAATCACACAGACTGATCTCAGTTAATTCATACTGTATGTTGTAGTCTGTCCAAGAGGGGAATCACACAGACTGATCTCAGTTAATTCATACTGTATGTTGTAGTCTGTCCAAGAGGGGAATCACACAGACTGATCTCAGTTAATTCATACTGTATGTTGTAGTCTGTCCAAGAGGGGAATCACACAGACTGATCTCAGTTAATTCATACTGTATGTTGTAGTCTGTCTAATAATTAAATCACACAAGACTGACAGCCTGTAATTTTATTAAAAGCATTCAGTTGATTACATGGCAGTTTAGAGAGCAACATCACAACAATAATCTACTTCATAATCAATATCATAACATTTATAATCAATAACATCATTATCTCTATACTACTAACAACATAACACTAATCTACATCATAATCAATATAATAACGTTTATAATCAATAACATCATGAGAGGTAAACAACAACAAACCCCTTTATTAAAAAATGTTTCAAAATACAAAGAATGAACAGATGATTATAATAATACCTGGACTAATAATGGAAACACTTCAAGATAAAGAATCTAAGAGACACTAAATAAGACAAAGAATCTAAGAGACATAAAATAAGATAAATGTTACCCAAAACCCCATGTTACCCAAAACCCCATGTTACCCAAACCCCCATGTTACCCAAAACCCCATGTTACCCAAACCCCCATGTTACCCAAAACCCCATGTTACCCAAAACCCCATGTTACCCAAACCCCCATGTTACCCAAACCCCCATGTTACCCAAAACCCCATCTTACCCAGAACCCCCATGTTACCCAGAACCCCCATGTTACCCAAAACCCCATGTTACCCAAACCCCCATGTTACCCAAACCCCCATGTTACCCAAAACCCCATGTTACCCAGAACCCCATGTTACCCAGAACCCCATGTTACCCTGGTGGTAAAAAACAAACCAAATTAATAATGGTGGTTGCAGTCACTCCTTTTAGATTTCTTCCAAGGTTCTAGAAAGTTAAAGTAATTCTGGTTTGTCACTACATTTTAAACACCAGTCCACTGCTGACCATCGATTTAAAACACAAAACTGACCTAAGATCAGCATGTAGGGTCAGCTTCATTCTCCTCCTACTCCGTCCCCTGGGCTGCTCTCTCCTCTCCCGGTCCAGCTTCAGCTCTGGAGCTCAGAGAGACCATCTCCATGGCATTGACATAAAGATCCATGCTGCTCACCCTGTTCACTCTCTTCTGCCTCCTGGTGGGCTAGGGAGACACAGCACCAACAGTCAGACATTTACTCTCTAGTATCTCCATTCTCTCCCTCAACCTCTCCCTCTAGTTTAAATGGCTTGTAACGTCTGAGTAAATGTCTTTACCTTGTAGTACAGGTAGGAGGTGGTGATGGCTGTCAGTAGGATCAGCAGCACTACAACGTGTCTGATGATGAAGGCTGGCAGAGGAGAGGCTGCAAACAGAAACACCTTTGATGAGGGGACTGATCATCATCACATAGATCTGTGGGAAATCTGTCAATGACAAAGTTATAAGTCTGGTTCATGTTCAGTTACCTGTGATGGTGAGGGAGAGGAGCTCACTCTCAGAGGAGAAGTGATGAGAGAAAACATAATTGTCATAAACACAGCTGTAGTTCCCTTGGTGGGAGTCATCTGCAGCAGGGAAGAGGAAGGCAGCAGAGTGATTGACAGCTGGCTGGGTCTGGGTTCTGTTGGAGCCGGTGAACGTGAGGAGGAAGGAGCCTCCTGGGTACTGTGGCTGAGTGGAGCAGGTGATGGTGAAGCTGTAGCCCCTGAACACCTCGGGCCCCTGGTGGCCCCTGAAGACCCCTCCCATTGGGTCAGTCAGGAAGATATCAGGCTGGACCAGGAGATCTGTAACAATAAAAGAGAACAAGAAAAACCTCTTCAAATAGTTTCCTATAGATATGACAATAACATCAGCATGTAACAGTGCCAGCCACCCTCCCTCACAGGGCAACATGAGTAGTGGGCCTACAGTCACTGAGGGGCCAACAGTCATATGTTGATATCAGGCTGAAGCAGGACATCTGGAACAAGAGGAGAGAAAAAGAAAACGTAGCTCCTCAACTACTTTCCTCATTTAGATATGACAATAACATGACATGTGACAGTGGTAGTGAGTAGAGAAAAGAAAAGAGAGAGACAGTAATCTTACTATTTTCTCACTAAAACACACCTATATTGTCTCTCATATTCTTCACTCCTTCACTCTTGAGATTGTCAAGGACTAAACACAAATATGTTGGATAAAAGATTGTAGTTTGCTATGTTTGATGCTGTTAGAGATAGAAATGGGTTCTTAGTCACTCAGGATCGGGTTGGGAATAATGCAGGCAGGAGACAGGAATAAGTTCACTTCACTTTATAGAAAATAAACAGCTGGACATCCATCAGGCAGCTTCACTTCAGTACTATCTGATCTACAAGGTCTGATACTGTATGTCAGGGTCAGGATGGGCCAAGAGGAGAAAAGGTTACTGGTTATGATGACATCACTGGTGAGTACTCAGGAAAGATCAAATATATTTTTATCACTATCTCTCCCTCTTCCTCTCCTCCTCCCTCATTCTCTCTTTGTGACAGTGGTAGTGAGTAGAGACGTTCACTGAGGTAACACTCAAATACAAAGCATTCTGGGATATTTAAGTTGTATTTGATTCCTACTTGACTGATTGATCTATTTAGTAAAGCAGACTGACAAGTTAAACAGTCATCATGAGAGGTGCAGAGGAAGTTGTATGAATGAAGGAAATCAGTTGAATGTAATTATAATATGTTGTTATTTCCTGAGCAGATCACTGTGAGTCCAGGAAGGAGATATAATACATGGACAAAAGTATGTGGAACTCAGCAGTGAGTTTTACAACAGAGGATTATTTTTATGCTCTACGTGGTTCAACACTAGGCGGTCCGTTCTGTGTTGTCTACCACCTCACGGCTGAGCCGTTGTTGCTCCTAGACGTGCCACGTTTAAAGTCACTGAGATCTTCAGTAAGGACATTTTGCTGCCGATGTTTGTCTATGGAGATTGCATGGCGGCGTGCTCAATTTGATAAACCTGTCAGGTGTGACCGAATCCACTAAAGTCCACTTATTGTTGGCCATATAGTGTATCTTGCTCTTACCTGCGCAGATCACTTTGAGTCCAGGAAGAATATCATAGCTTCTGGAACACTCCCTCAGTGTGCGCTCAGACCCAAAACAGTGAACTCTGAACCCTCTAGTGGTGTATCCAGGTAGTACTGAAACAGTGGAGCCACAACCCAGCTGTCTACACACTACTGCAGCTGTAAACATCACGTCAGAGAGAGTTCCCACAGTCCTCCACTCTCCCTGGTCGTACCACTCCACTCCACCAGCACAGCGACTGCCACCTCCCACCAGCCTCACATCATCAGGCTCTGAGAAAAGAAAAGAGAGAGACAGTAATCTTACTATTTTCTCACTAAAATACACCTATATTGTCTCTCATATTCTTCACTCCAGGTGAGAAACAATGTTGATTGAGTGTAAAACTGTTTCTTACCTGAGCAGGTGAGTCCAACAGCATTACCAGGTAGGCAGGTGTTGTTCTCTCTGTCTGAGGTGTCACAGTCCAGGAGAAGGGACTCTTTGCCTTTACACTGGAACTCTTTATCCCAGGTCTGACCCCCACCTTCTCCATAGAGCCCCCCCTGTAGAGCTGCAGGAGCCCCACAGCCAAGCTCCCCACAGACTACCTCTGCATCCTGCCGGTCAAAGTCAGCTTCACACACTGAGGCCCAGGACTGATTGGACTTCACCTCCACTCTCCCAGAGCAGAGACCAGCTCCATCCACAAGCCGCACAGACTCTGGAGAAAAAGAGTTGGTTGAACATTCAATCAGTTTTGTTGATGAATCTGTCAAGGACTCAACACAAATATGTTGGATAAAAGATTGTAGTTTGCTATGTTTGATACTGTAAGAGGTAGAAATGGGTTCTTAGTCACTCAGGATCAGGTTGGGAATAATGCAGGCAGGAGACAGGAATAAGTTCACTTCACTTTATGGAAAATAAACAGCTGGACATCCATCAGGCAGCTTCACTTCAGTACCATCTGAACTACAATGATCTGCCCATGAACATCTCCCATAAACCAATATGACAAACACAAATATAATGTTTAAATACATCTGACATCTCTCCCTCTATTTAAATGAAATAAAAACACATAAAACATGATACATGGTAATATTGTATAATGTATAAATAAATCTCTCAATGTGACCAGTCTCTTACCTGAACAGGTCACATGACGATAATATTCACCATCACAGACACCAGGTTCTCCTATGATGTCACACTGTCTAATAGAAGACTCATCTCCACTACAACTTCTATATAGTCTGACTCTTCCTCTTCCATCTTCAATCAGAGGTCCTCTAGATTCAGATACAGGATTCCCACAGTCCAGCTCTCTACACACAACCTTAACCTCTCTCATTATGCTCCACCAACTAAAACATACACCTGTCCACTCTCCTCTGTAGAAGACTTCCACTGTCCCAGAACAGGAAGTGGTCCCATCCACCAGTCTGACTGAGTCTTCAGCTGTAAACAGCAGAGAGGAAAACACAGTGGTGAGGACAGATGATGACAGTGATTCTGTTATTCTAACAGCAGTGATGCTTTGTGGTTGACAAGTATTAGTAGTTCCATAAAACACTACTTGTTATTGGGGTTTAGAATGGTTTGTATGGACACATGAATTTCTCCATGTGGGATAATAAAGTTGACTAATATTGAACTGCTATAATCACTGTAGATTTATACTCTACCTACCTGGTGGACTGACGCTTTGAGCCTGGAGATCTGAGGAGAAAGAGACAGACAGAGGAGAAAGAGGAGAAAGAGAGAGAAAGAGAAAGAGAGAGACAGAGGAGAAAGAGACAGAGAGATAGAGAGAAACAAAGGAGAAAGGGAGGAGTCAGAGGAAGAGAGAGACGGAGGTTAAATGAACATCAACATGACCTTTCATGATGTGATGGGGAAGACAGGCTTATCGTTGGTATGGTGCAACAACACCCATGTGTACATACACTATATATACAAAAGTTTGTGGACACCCCTTCAAATTAGTGGACTCTATTTCAGCCACACCCCTTCCTGACATATGTATAAAATCAAGCACTCAGCCATGCAATCTCCATAGACAAACATTGTCAGTAGAATTGAGTTAATAAACTCCCCCTCTCCTTCCCTCTCCCCTCTCCTCTTCACCCCTCTCCTCCCAACTCTACTCTTCTCCCCCTCTCCTCCCCTCGCCTCCTCTCTCCTCCGCTTCAACCCCTCTCTCCTCCTCTTCTCCGCTCTCCTCCCTTCTCTACTCCTCTTCAACCCCTCTCTTCTCCCCCTTCTCCCCCTCTCTTCTCCTCTCCACCCCTCTCCTCTCCTCGCCCCTCTCCTCCACTCTCCTCACCCCTCTCCTCTACTCCTCTCCCTTCTCTTCACCCACCCCTCTTCTCCCCCTCTTCTCCCCTCTCCTCTTCATCTTATCCCCCTCTCCTCTTCTCCCCCTTCTCCCCCCTCTCTCTTCATCTTCTCCCCCCTCTCCTCTTCTCCCTCTTCTCCCCCCTCTCTTTTGATCTTCTCCCCCTCTCTCTTCATGTTCTCCCCCCTCTCCTCTTCTCCCCCTTCTCCCCCTCTCTCTTCATCTTCTCCCCCTCTCCTCTTCATCTTATCCCCCCTCTCCTCTTCTCCCCCTTCTCCCCCCTCTCTCTTCATCTTTTCCCCCTCTACTCTTTTCCCCTCTTAACCCCCTCTCTTATACTCTTCTCCCCCTCTATCTCCATCTTCTCTCCCTCTCTTCCCCCCTCTTCTCTCCTCCTCTCTTCTCCTCTTCTCCCCAATTCTACCCCTCCCTCTCCTCTCCTCTTCTCCCACTCTCTTCTCTTCTCCCCCTCTCCTCTTCTCTTCTCCACCTCTCTTCTCCTCTTCTCCACCTCTCTTCTCCTCTTCCCCCTCCCCCTCTCCTCTTCTCCCCCTTCTCCCCTCTCTCTTCATCTTCTCCCCCCTCTCCTCTTCTCCCCCTTCTCCCCCCTCTCTCTTCATCTTCTCCCCCCTCTCCTCTCCTCCTCTCCTCTCCCCTCTCTTCTCCTCCTCTCCCCTCTCTTCTCCTCTTCCCCCCCTCTCTTCTCCTTTTCTCCCCCTCTCCTCTTCTCTTCTCCCCCTCTCCTCTCCTCTTCTCCACCTCTCTTCTCCTCTTCTCCCCTCTCTTCTCCCACTCTCTTCTCCTCTCCACCCCTCTCCTCTCCTCGCCCCTCTCCTCCACTCTCCTCTACTCTTCTCCCTTCTCTTCTCCCCTCCACTTCTCCTCTTCAACCCCTCTCTTCTCCTCTCTTCTCGCCCCCCTCTCCTCCCCTCTCCTCGCCCCTCTCCTCACCCCTCTCCTCTTCTCACCTTCTCCTCTCTCCTCCTCCCCTCCCCTCTCTTCTCATCTTCTCCCCTCCCCTCTCCTCTCGTCTTCTCCCCTCCCCTCTTCTCCAGCCTCTTCTCCCTCCCTCTCTTCTCCTCTTCTGACCCTCTCTTCTCCTCTTCTCCCCCTCTCTTCTCCTCCCCTCCCCTCTCCCTTTCCTCTTCGTCTCCCAGTCTCTATTCTCCTCTTCACCCCCCTTTTCTCCCCCTCTTCTCCCCCTCTCCTCTTCTGACCCTCTATTCTCCTCTACTCATTTACCAGTCTCTCTTCTCCTACCCCTCCCCTATTCTCCCCCTCTCCTCTCCTTTTCTCCCAGTCTCTCTTCTCCTCTTCTCCCCCCTCTACTCTTCTTCCCCTCTCCTCTCCTTTTTCTCTCACTTTCCTCTTCTCCCCTTCTCCTCTCCTCTTCTCCCTCTCTGTTCTCCTCTTCTTCCCCTGCCCTCCCCCTGTCCTATTCTCCCCCTCTCTTCTCCCCCCTCTACTCTTCCCCCCCTCTACTCTTCTCCCCCTTTCCTCTTCTCTCCCCTTCTCTCTTCTCCTCTTCTCCCCTCTCTTCTCCTCTTCTCCCAATCTCTCTTCTCCCCCTCTCTTCTCCTCTTCTCCCCCTTCTCCCTTTCTCCTCTCCTCCCCCTCTCCTCTTCTTCCCCTCCCCTCCCATCCCTCCCTCCTCTCTCTCCTCTTCTCCTCTTCTCCCCCTCTCTTGTCCTCTTCTCCCCCTCTCTTCTCCTATTCTGCCAATCATCTACTCTTCTGCCCCTATCTTCCCCTCATCTCCCCCTCTCCTCTTCTCCCCCTCTCCTCTTCTCCCCCCTCTTATCCCCCTCTGCCCTTCTCCCCCTCTCTTCTCCCCCTCTCCTCTCTTCTCCTCTACTCCCCCTCGCTTCTCCTCTCCTCCCCTTCTCCTCTCCTCTACTCCCCCTTGCTTCTCTTCTCCTTCTCCTCTCCTTTCCTCTCTTCTCCTCTTCTCCCCCTCTCTTCTCCTCTTCTCCCCTTCTCCTCTCCATTTCATTCTGTACTCCAACATCTGCCTGGTATTCAAGATAACACACAACATTGCAGCACCAAATTTGTTTTCTTCAACCTCAGACTTAAATATCAGTTTTCCATGAACCTCCACCAGGGGAACTGTAGAATCCTCAAACGGTCCACCACCTTCTCCCAAACTGCCTTCTCATACAAACCAATAAAGACATGGTATGGTCTCACCTTAACATGGATCTAGTCCAATCAGACGTGTCTCACCTCAACATGGATCTAGTCCAATCAGACATGTCTCACCTCAACATGGATCTAGTCCAATCAGACGTGTCTCACCTCAACATGGATCTAGTCCAATCAGACGTGTCTCACCTCAACATGGATCTAGTCCAATCAGACGTGTCTCACCTCAACATGGATCTAGTCCAATCAAACGTGTCTCACCTCAACATGGATCTAGTCCAATCAGACGTGTCTCACCTCAACATGGATCTAGTCCAATCAGACGTGTCTCACCGCAACATGGATCTAGTCCAATCAGATGTGTCTCACCTCAACATGGATCTAGTCCAATCAGACGTGTCTCACCTCAACATGGATCTAGTCCAATCAAACGTGTCTCAGCTCAACATGGATCTAGTCCAATCAGTACGAAACCTGTACGTCAAGGCTGAGAAATGTCTGTTCTTCCAACAGTCCGTCTCCTTCCTAGGGTACCACCTTTCCACTTCAGGGCTAGAGATGGAGAGTGACTGCATTTCCACTTCAGGGCTGGAGATGGAGAGTGACCGCATTTCCACTTCAGGGGTGGAGATGGAGAGTGAACGCATTTCCACTTCAGGGGTGGAGACGGAGAATGACTGCATTTCAGCCGTGTGTAATTGGCCGACTCCCACCACCACGGTAAAGGAGGTGCAGCGGTTTCTATGGTTTGCCAATTACTTTATCCGGGGCTTTGGTCAAGTAGCCAACTACTACCGGAGGTTTATCCGGGGCTTTGGTCAGGTAGCCAACTACTACCAGAGGTTTATCCAGGGCTTTGGTCAGGTAGCCAACTACTACCGGAGGTTTATCCGGGGCATTGGTCAGGTAGCGACTCCCACTACCTCACTGCTGAAGGGTGGACCGGTGCGACTGCAGTGGACGGCTGAGGCGGACAGGGCTTTTGGTCACCTGAGGGCTCTGTTTACCTCGGCTCCCCTGCTGGCTCATCCGGATCTGGGATAGGAGCCGTGCTCCCTCAGCGCTCGGGTACGCCACTAAAGCTCCGCCCCTGTACTTTCTTTTCGAAGAAGCTCAGCCCGGCGGAGCGAAACTATGATGTGGGGGATCGGGAGCTGTTGGCTGTTGTCAAGGCTCTGAAGGTGTGGAGACATTGGCTTGAGGGGGCTAAACACCCTTTTCTCATCTGGACTGACCACCGCAATCTGGAGTACATCCGGGCAGCGAGATCAGAGGAGCGGTCCATAGATCACACTCCCGAACTTCCGGCCTCTTGCCTGATGGCACCGGTAGTGTGGGAGCTGGCCTCGGACATCGAGCGGCGTTACGTACAGAGCCCACTCCCCTCCACCTGCCCAGAGGGACGTTACAGCCCTTAGCCGTTCCACAACGACCATGGTCTCACCTGTCGGTGGACTTCCTCAAGGATCTTCCTCCCTCACGGTCCTGGTCATTGTGGATCGGTTCTCTAAGTCCTGCGGTCTCCTTCCTTTGCCCAGTCTCCCTACGGCCCTACAGACTGAGGAGGCCCTGTTTACACACATCTTATGGGCACCATGGGGTGCCTGAGGATACAGTGTCCCCTGGCCAGAGAGGGCCCAAAACTCGCTCTGCCACTCCTCCACTAACCTCTCCCCCATCAGGTGCGTTCTGGGGTGTCAGCCGGTTCTGTCACCAATTTAAATGTAGGTCATAAACAATCACCAGGAAGAATGTAGCACATTCTGGAGTTCACCGCCGATGTCCAGTTAGATATCTGTTCCCATGAGTGATTCCTCACCAAACTAGAACAAAAATAGACCTTGCTTCTTAGGATTTTCAAAAAATGTCATCCACAGAAGTGTCCTTTGGAGGAACACTTGTTGACATATATTTTAAATGTGTATCTAACCTTTTACTTCAGTGGGCTGAATCATGGTCACAGAGTGTTTTTTGGTAGTCTTAAACAAGTCTAACAAAAAGTATACAAATCACATACATGGTTATGGGCCTAAGAAAAGAAGTCACCTGTACCATGTCAAAAATAGAGATGAAATGTATTACATTTTGATATTGTATCCCAATATTACAATGACATACATCTGTAAAGAGACACAAACACAAGCACAGACACCTACATACACACACACGATAACATGCGCACTATGCACACTCATGCGCATGGATTTTGTGTTATAGATACAGTTGAAGTCGTAAGTTTCTCCTATATATGAACTCAGTTTTTCACAATCCCTGACATTTAATTCTAGTACAAATTCCCTGTCTTAGGTCAGTTAGGATCACCACTTTATTTTAATTTAAGAATGTGAAATGTCAGAATAATAGTAGAGAGAATGTCACGTTCGTTGTACGGAGGAGACCAAGATGAATACATACTTTTTAATGAAGACGAACACTTAACACACAAAAACAACAAACGTGACGCTATAAAATACTAGTGCAGACACAGGCAACTAGACATAGACAATGACCCACAAAGTAACCAAAGAATATGGCTGCCTAAATATGGTTCCCAATCAGAGACAACGATAAACAGCTGCCTCTGATTGAGAACCAATCCAGGCAACCATAGACATACAATATACCTAGAAAGGAAACAGCCCCATAAACATTCAAAACCCCTAGACAAGAGAAAAACACATACATCCCCCATGTCCCACCCCGACCTAACCAAAACAATAAAGAAAACAAAGAATACTCAGGTCAGGGCGCGACAGAGAATGATTTATTTCAGCTTTTATTTCTTTCATCACATTCCCAGTGGGTCAGAAGTTAACATACACTCAATTAGTATTTGGTAGTATTGTCTTTAAATTTTTTCACTTGGGTCAAACGTTTCGGCTAGCCTTCCACAAGCTTCCCCCAATAAATTGGGTGAATTTTGGCCCATTCCTCATGACAGAGCTGGTGCAACTGAGTCAGGTTTGTAGGCCTCCTTGCTCGCACACACTTTTTCAGTTCTGCCCACAAATGTTCTATAGGATTGAGGTCAGGGCTTTGTGATGACCACTCCAATACCTTGACTTTGTTGTCCTAAGCCATTTTGCCACAACCTTGGAAGTATGCTTGGGGTCATTGTCCATTTGGAAGACCCATTTGCGACCAAGCTTTAACTTCCTGACTGATGTCTTGAGAAATGCTTCAATATATCCACATCATTTTCCGGTGCAGAGTCGGTGCGGGTCACCGGTGTCAAGGTTATTGAGGTAATACCCTCTATAGTGTCATGCTGTCAGAGGTCGATCAGTTGCCATACCAGGCAGTGATGCAACCCATCAGGATGCTCTCGATGGTGCAGCTGTAGAACCTTTTGAGGATCTGAGTATCCATGCCAAATCTTTTCAGTCTCGTTTTGTCATACCTTCTTCACGACTGTCTTCATGTGTTTGGACCATGTTAGGATGTTGGTGATGTGGACACTAGGGAACTTGAAGCTCTCAACCTGCTCCACTACAGCCCCGTTGATGAGAATGGGGGCGTGGCTCTGTCCTCCTTTTCCTGTCTTTCACAATCATCTCCTTTGTCTTGATCACGTTGAGGGAGAGATTGTTGTCCTGGCAGCACACGGCCAGGTCTCTGACCTCCTCCCTATAGGCTGTCGCACTGTTGTTAGTGATCAGGCCTACCACTGTTGTGTCATTGGCAAACTTAATGATGGTGTTGGAATCATGCCTCGACGTGCAGTCATGAGTGAACAGGGAGTACAGGAGGGGACTGAGCACACAGACCCCGTGTTGAGGATCAGTACAGGAGGGGACTGAGCACACAGCCCCCGTGTTGAGGATCAGTACAGGAGGGGACTGAGCACACAGCCCCCGTGTTGAGGATCAGTACAGGAGGGGACTGAGCACACAGCCCCCGTGTTGAGGATCAGTATAGGAGGGGACTGAGCACACAGCCCCCGTGTTGAGGATCAGTACAGGAGGGGACTGAGCACACAGCCCCCGTGTTGAGGATCAGCGTGGAGGATGTGTTGTTACCTAACCTTACCACCTGGGGGCGGCCCAGGTCGTCAGGTACTATGGTCGTCAGGAAGTCCAGGATCCAGTTGTAGGGGGAGGTCTTTAGTCCCAAGGTCCTTAGCTTAGTGATGAGCTTTGAGGGCACTATGGTGATGAACGCTGAGCTGTAGTCAATGAATAGCATTCTCACGTAGGTGTTCCTTTTGTCCAGGTGGGAAAGGGCAGTGTTAAGTGTAATAGAGATTGCATCATCTGTGGATCTGTTTGGGCGGTATGGAAATTGGAGTGGGTCTAGGGTTTCTGGGATAATGGTGTTGATGTGAGCCATGACCAGCCTTTCAAAGTACTTAATGGCTACAGACGTGAGAGCTACCGGTCAGTAGTCGTTTAGGCAGGTTACCTTTGTGTTCTTGGGCACAGGGACTATGGTCGTCTGCTTGAATCATGTTGGTATTACAGACTCAATCAGGGACATGCTGAAAATGTAAGTGAAGACACCTGCCAGTTGGTCAGCATAAGCATGGAGCACACGTCCTGGTAATTAGTGTTCTTGGACACAGGAACTATGGTGGTCTGATTGAAACATGTGGTGGATCTAATTGAATATATTTGGGACTATGGTAGTGGTAGTATTTTCCCTTTTCAGTCCATTCTGAAACATGTTATGTACTAGACTGGTGGTTGTCGGGAGAGATTTGAGTTATATACTAGACTGGTGGTTGTCGGGGAGAGATTTGAGTTATATACTAGACTGGTGGTTGTCGGGGAGAGATTTGAGTTATATACTAGACTGGTGGTTGTCGGGGAGAGATTTGAGTCATATACTAGACTGGTGGTTGTCGGGGAGAGATTTGAGTTATATACTAGACTGGTGGTTGTCGGGGAGAGATTTGAGTTATATACTTGACTGGTGGGGATCAGGGAGAGAGTTGAGTTATGTACAAGACTGGTGGGGGTCAGGGAGAGAGTTGAGTTATGTACTAGACTGGTGGGGGTCAGGAAGAGAGTTGAGTTATGTACTAGATTGGTGGGGGTCAGGGAGAGAGTTGAGTTATGCACTAGACTGGTGGGGACTGGAGAGTGAGTTGAGTTATGTACTAAAATGGTGGGGTTCGGGGAAGTAGTTGAGTTATGTACTAGACTGGTGGGGGTCAGGGAGAGAGTTGAGTTATGTACTAGACTAGTGGGGGTCAGGGAGAGAGTTGAGTTATGTACTAGACTGGTGGGGGTCAGGGAGAGAGTTGAGTTATGTACTAGACTGGTGGGGGTCAGGGAGAGAGTTGAGTTATGTACTAGACTGGTGGGGGTCAGGGAGAGAGTTGAGTTATAAACTAGGCTGGTGGGGGTCGGGGAGAGAGTTGAGTTATGTACTAGACGGGTGGGGGTCAGGGAGAGAGTTGAGTTATGTAGTAGACGGTGGGGGTCGGGGAGAGAGTTGAGGTATGTACTAGACAGGTGGGGGTCAGGGAGAGAGTTGAGTTATGTACTAGACTGGTGGGGGTCAGGGAGAGAGTTGAGTTATGTACTAGACTGGTGGGGGTCAGGGAGAGAGTTGAGTTATGTACTAGACAGGTGGGGGTCGGGGGAGAGAGTTGACTTATGTACTAGACTAGTGGGGGTCAGGGAGAGAGTTGAGATATGTACTAGACTGGTGGGGGTCAGGGAGAGAGTTGAGTTATGTAGTAGACTGGTGGTGTTCGGGGAGAGAGTTGAGGTATGTACTAGACAGGTGGGGGTCAGGGAGAGAGTTGAGTTATGTACTAGACTGGTGGGGGTCAGGGAGAGAGTTGAGTTATGTACTAGACTGGTGGGGGTCAGGGAGAGAGTTGAGTTATGTACTAGAAAGGTGGGGGTCGGGGAGAGAGTTGAGTTATGTACTAGACTAGTGGGGGTCAGGGAGAGAGTTGAGATATGTACTAGACTGGTGGGGGTCAGGGAGAGAGTTGAGTTATGTAGTAGACTGGTGGGGGTCGGGGAGAGGAGTTGAGGTATGTACTAGACTGGTGGGGGTCAGGGAGAGAGTTGAGTTATGTACTAGACTGGTGGGGGTCAGGGAGAGAGTTGAGTTATGTACTAGACTGGTGGGGGTCAGGGAGAGAGTTGAGTTATGTACTAGACTGGTGGGGGTCAGGGAGAGAGTTGAGTTATGTACTAGACTGGTGGGGACTAGGAAGAGAGTTGAGTTATGTAGTAGACTGGTGGGGGTCGGGGAGAGAGTTGAGGTATGTACTAGACAGGTGGGGGTCAGGGAGAGAGTTGAGTTATGTACTAGACTGGTGGGGGTCAGGGAGAGAGTTGAGTTATGTACTAGACTGGTGGGGACTGGAGAGTGAGTTGAGTTATGTACTAGACTGGTGGGAGTCAGGGAGAGAGTTGAGTTATGTCCTAGACTGGTGGGGGTCAGGGAGAGAGTTGAGTTATGTACTAGACAGGTGGGGGTCGGGGAGAGAGTTGAGTTATGTACTAGACAGGTGGGGGTCAGGAAGAGAGTTGAGTTATGTACTAGATTGGTGGGGGTCAGGGAGAGAGTTGAGTTATGCACTAGACTGGTGGGGACTGGAGAGTGAGTTGAGTTATGTACTAAAATGGTGGGGTTCGGGGAAGTAGTTGAGTTATGTACTAGACTGGTGGGGGTCAGCGAGAGAGTTGAGTTATGTACTAGACTGGTGGGGGTCAGGGAGAGAGTTGAGTTATGTACTAGACTGGTGGGGATCAGGGAGAGAGTTGAGTTATGTACTAGACTGGTGGGGACTGGAGAGTGAGTTGAGTTATGTACTAAAATGGTGGGGTTCGGGGAGAGAGTTGAGTTATGTACTAGACTGGTGGGGGTCAGGGAGAGAGTTGAGTTATGTACTAGACTGGTGGGGACTGGAGAGTGAGTTGAGTTATGTACTAGACTGGTGGGAGTCAGGGAGAGAGTTGAGTTATGTCCTAGACTGGTGGGGGTCAGGGAGAGAGTTGAGTTATGTACTAGACAGGTGGGGGTCGGGGAGAGAGTTGAGTTATGTACTAGACAGGTGGGGGTCAGGAAGAGAGTTGAGTTATGTACTAGATTGGTGGGGGTCAGGGAGAGAGTTGAGTTATGCACTAGACTGGTGGGGACTGGAGAGTGAGTTGAGTTATGTACTAAAATGGTGGGGTTCGGGGAAGTAGTTGAGTTATGTACTAGACTGGTGGGGGTCAGCGAGAGAGTTGAGTTATGTACTAGACTGGTGGGGTTCAGGGAGAGAGTTGAGTTATGTACTAGACTGGTGGGGACTGGAGAGTGAGTTGAGTTATGTACTAAAATGGTGGGGTTTGGGGAGAGAGTTGAGTTATGTACTAGACTGGTGGGTGTCAGGGAGAGAGTTGAGTTATGTACTAGACTAGTGGGGGTCAGGGAGAGAGTTGAGTTATGTACTAGACTGGTGGGGGTCAGGGAGAGAGTTGAGTTATGTACTAGACTGGTGGGGGTCAGGGAGAGAGTTGAGTTATGTAGTAGACTGGTGGTTGTCGGGGAGAGATTTGAGTTATATACTTGACTGGTGGGGATCAGGGAGAGAGTTGAGTTATGTACAAGACTGGTGGGGGTCAGGGAGAGAGTTGAGTTATGTACTAGACTGGTGGGGGTCAGGAAGAGAGTTGAGTTATGTACTAGATTGGTGGGGGTCAGGGAGAGAGTTGAGTTATGCACTAGACTGGTGGGGACTGGAGAGTGAGTTGAGTTATGTACTAAAATGGTGGGGTTCGGGGAAGTAGTTGAGTTATGTACTAGACTGGTGGGGGTCAGGGAGAGAGTTGAGTTATGTACTAGACTAGTGGGGGTCAGGGAGAGAGTTGAGTTATGTACTAGACTGGTGGGGGTCAGGGAGAGAGTTGAGTTATGTACTAGACTGGTGGGGGTCAGGGAGAGAGTTGAGTTATGTACTAGACTGGTGGGGGTCAGGGAGAGAGTTGAGTTATAAACTAGGCTGGTGGGGGTCGGGGAGAGAGTTGAGTTATGTACTAGACGGGTGGGGGTCAGGGAGAGAGTTGAGTTATGTAGTAGACGGTGGGGGTCGGGGAGAGAGTTGAGGTATGTACTAGACAGGTGGGGGTCAGGGAGAGAGTTGAGTTATGTACTAGACTGGTGGGGGTCAGGGAGAGAGTTGAGTTATGTACTAGACTGGTGGGGGTCAGGGAGAGAGTTGAGTTATGTACTAGACTGGTGGGGGTCAGGGAGAGAGTTGAGTTATGTACTAGACAGGTGGGGGTCGGGGAGAGAGTTGACTTATGTACTAGACTAGTGGGGGTCAGGGAGAGAGTTGAGATATGTACTAGACTGGTGGGGGTCAGGGAGAGAGTTGAGTTATGTAGTAGACTGGTGGTGTTCGGGGAGAGAGTTGAGGTATGTACTAGACAGGTGGGGGTCAGGGAGAGAGTTGAGTTATGTACTAGACTGGTGGGGGTCAGGGAGAGAGTTGAGTTATGTACTAGACTGGTGGGGGTCAGGGAGAGAGTTGAGTTATGTACTAGACTGGTGGGGCTCAGGGAGAGTTGAGTTATGTACTAGACTGGTGGGGGTCAGGGAGAGAGTTGAGTTATGTACTAGACTAGTGGGGGTCAGGGAGAGAGTTGAGATATGTACTAGACTGGTGGGTGTCAGGGAGAGAGCTGAGTTATGTACTAGACTGGTGGGGGTCAGGGAGAGAGTTGAGTTATGTACTAGACTGGTGGGGACTGGAGAGTGAGTTGAGTTATGTACTAGACTGGTGGGAGTCAGGGAGAGAGTTGAGTTAGTCCTAGACTGGTGGGGGTCAGGGTGAGAGTTGAGTTATGTACTAGACAGGTGGGGGTCGGGGAGAGAGTTGAGTTATGTACTAGACAGGTGGGGGTCGGGGAGAGAGTTGAGTTATGTACTAGACTGGTTGGGCGCAGGGAGAGAGTTGAGTTATGTACTAGACTGGTGGGGTCAGGGAGAGAGTTGAGTTATGTACTAGACTGGTGGGGGTCAGGGAGAGAGCTGAGTTATGTACTAGACTGGTTGGGGTCAGGGAGAGAGTTGAGTTATGTACTAGACTGGTGAGGGTCAGGGAGAGAGTTGAATTATGTACTAGACTGGTGGGGACTGGAGAGAGTTGAGTTATGTACTAGACTGGAGGGGGTCAGGGAGAGAGTTGAGTTATGTACTAGACTGGTGGGGGTCAGAGAGTGAGTTGAGTTATGTACTAAAATGGTGGGGTTCGGGGAGAGAGTTGAGTTTTGTACTAGACTGGTGGGGGTCAGGGAGAGAGTTGAGTTATGTACTAGACAGGTGGGGGTCGGGGAGAGAGTTGAGTGATGTACTAGACTGCTGGGGCGCAGGGAGAGAGTTGAGTTATGTACTAGACTGGTGGGGGTCAGGGAGAGAGTTGAGATATGTACTAGACTGGTGGGGGTCAGGGAGAGAGCTGAGTTATGTACTAGACTGGTTGGGGTCAGGGAGAGAGTTGAGTTATGTACTAGACTGGTGAGGGTCAGGGAGAGAGTTGAATTATGTACTAGACTGGTGGGGACTGGAGAGAGTTGAGTTATGTACTAGACTGGAGGGGGTCAGGGAGAGAGTTGAGTTATGTACTAGACTGGAGGGGGTCAGGGAGAGAGTTGAGTTATGTACTAGACTGGGGGGGACTGGAGAGAGTTGAGATATGTACTAGACTGGTGGGGGTCAGGGAGAGAGTTGAGTTATGTACTAGACTGGTGGGGGTTAGGGAGAGAGTTGAGTTATGTACTAGACTGGTCGGGGTCAGGGAGAGAGTTGAGTTATGTACTAGACTGGTGAGGGTCAGAGAGAGAGTTGAGTTATGTACTAGACTGGTGGGGACTGGAGAGTGAGTTGAGTTATGTACTAGACTGGTGGGAGTCAGGGAGAGAGTTGAGTTATGTACTAGACAGGTGGGGGTCAGGAAGAGAGTTGAGTTATGTACTAGATTGGTGGGGGTCAGGGAGAGAGTTGAGTTATGCACTAGACTGGTGGGGACTGGAGAGTGAGTTGAGTTATGTACTAAAATGGTGGGGTTCGGGGAAGTAGTTGAGTTATGTACTAGACTGGTGGGGGTCAGCGAGAGAGTTGAGTTTATGTTACTAGACTGGTGGGGGTCAGGGAGGAGAGTTGAGTTATGTACTAGACTGGTGGGGCCTGGAGAAAGTGAGTTGAGTTATGTACTAAAATGGTGGGGTTCGGGGAGAGAGTTGAGTTATTGTACTAGACTGGTGGGGGTCAGGGAGAGAGTGAGTATGTACTAGACTAGTGGGGGTCAGGGAGAGAGTTGAGTTATGTACTAGACTGGTGGGGATCAGGGAGAGGTTGAGTTATGTACTAGACTGGTGGGGGTCAGGGAGAGAGTTGAGTTATGTACTAGACTGGTGGGGGTCAGGGAGAGAGTTGAGTTATGTACTAGACTGGTGGGGGTCAGGGAGAGAGTTGAGTTATGTACTAGACTGGTGGGGTCAGGGAGAGAGTTGAGTTATGTACTAGACTGGGGGGGTCAGGGAGAGAGTTGAGTTATGTACTAGACTGGTCGGGGTCAGGGAGAGAGTTGAGTTGAGTTATGTACTAGACTGGTGGGGGGGTGGGGAGAGAGTTGAGTTATGTACTAGACAGGTGGGGGTCAGGAAGAGAGTTGAGTTATGTACTAGATGGTGGGGGTCAGGGAGAGAGTTGAGTTATGTACTAGACTGGGGGGGACTGGAGAGTGAGTGAGTTATGTACTAGAATGTGGGGGGTCAGGGAGAGAGTTGAGTTATGTACTAGACTGGTGGGGGTCAGGGAGAGAGTTGAGTATGTACTAGACTGGTGGGGTGGGGGTCAGGGAGAGAGTTGAGTTATGTACTAGACTGGTGGGGGTCAGGAGAGAGAGTTGAGTTATGTACTAAATGGTGGGGGTCGGGGAGAGAGTTGAGTTATGTACTAGACTGGTGGGGGGTCAGGGAGAGAGTTGAGTTATGTACTAGACTGGTGGGGGTCAGGGAGAGAGTTGAGTTATGTACTAGACTGGTGGGGGTCAGGGAGAGAGTTGAGTTATGTACTAGACTGGTGGGGACTAGGGAGAGAGTTGAGTTATGTACTAGACTGGTGGGGGTCGGGGAGAGAGTGAGTTATGTACTAGACAGGTGGGGGTCAGGGAGAGAGAGAGAGTTGAGTTATGTACTAGACTGGTGGGGGTCAGGGAGAGAGTTGAGTTATGTACTAGACTGGTGGGGTCGGGAGAGAGTTGAGTATGTACTAGACTGGTGGGGTCAGGGAGAGAGTTGAGTTATGTACTAGACTGGTGGGGGTCAGGGAGAGAGTTGAGTTATGTACTAGACGGGTGGGGGTCGGGGAGAGAGTTGAGTTATGTACTAGACTGGTGGGGTCAGGAAGAGAGTTGAGTTATGTACTAGATTGGGGGGGTCAGGGAGGAGGAGAGAGTTGAGTTATGCATAGACTGGTGGGGGACTGGAGAGTGAGTTGAGTTATGTACTAAAATGGGTGGGGTTCGGGGAAGAGTTGAGTTATGTACTAGACTGGTGGGGGTCAGGGAGAGAGTTGAGTTATGTACTAGACTGGTGGGGTCAGGGAGAGAGTTGAGTTATGTACTAGACTGGTGGGGACGGAGAGTGAGTTGAGTTATGTACTAAAATGGTGGGGGTCGGGGAGGAGAGAGTTGAGTTATGTACTAGACTGGTGGGGGGTCAGGGAGGGAGGAGTTGAGTTATGTACTAGACTGGTGGGGACTGGAGAGTGAGTTGAGTTATGTACTAGACTGGTGGGAGTCAGGGAGAGAGTTGAGTTATGTCCTAGACTGGTGGGGGTCAGGGAGAGAGTTGAGTTATGTACTAGACAGGTGGGGGTCGGGGAGAGAGTTGAGAGAGTTGAGTATGTACTAGAAGGTGGGGGGGTCAGGAAGAGAGTTGAGTTATGTACTAGATGGTGGGGGTCAGGGAGAGAGTTGAGTTATGTACTAGACTGGTGGGGATGGAGAGTGAGTTGAGTTATGTACTAAAATGGTGGGGGTCGGAGGAAGAGAGTTGAGTTATGTACTAGACTGGTGGGGGTCAGCGAGAGAGTTGAGTTATGTACTAGACTGGTGGGGTCAGGGAGAGAGTTGAGTTATGTACTAGACTGGTGGGGACTGGAGAGTGAGTTGAGTATGTACTAAATGGTGGGGTTGGGGAGAGAGTTGAGTTATGTACTAGACTGGTGGGGGTCAGGGAGAGAGTTGAGATATGTACTAGACTGGGGGGGTCAGGGAGAGAGTTGAGTTATGTACTAGACTGGTGGGGGTCAGGGAGAGAGAGAGAGTTGAGTTAGACTAGACTGGTGGGGGTCAGGGAGAGAGTTGAGTTATGTACTAGACTGGTGGGGGTCAGGGAGAGAGTTGAGTTATATGTACTAGACTGGTGGGGGTCGGGGAGGAGAGTTGAGTTATGTACTAGACTGGTGGGGGTCAGGGAGAGAGTTGAGTTATGTACTAGACTGGGGGTCGGGGAGAGAGTTGAGGTATGTACTAGACAGGTGGGGGGTCAGGGAGAGAGTTGAGTTATGTACTAGACTGGTGGGGGTCAGGGAGAGAGTTGAGTTATGTACTAGACTGGTGGGGGGTAGGGAGAGAGTTGAGTTATGTACTAGACTGGTGGGGGTCAGGGAGAGAGTTGAGAGAGTTGGTTATGTACTAGACTGGTGGGGGTCGGGAGAGAGTTGAGTTATGTACTAGATGGTGGGGGTCAGGGAGAGAGTGAGTTATGTACTAGACTGGTGGGGGTCGGGGAGAGAGTTGAGTTATGTACTAGACTGGTGGGGGTCAGGGAGAGAGTTGAGTATGTACTAGACTGGTGGGGGTCAGGGAAGGGTGGGGGATAGGGAGAGAGAGTGAGTTATGTACTAGACTGGTGGGGGTCAGGGAGAGAGTTGAGTTATGTACTAGACTGGGGGGGTCAGGGAGAGAGTTGAGTTATGTACTAGACTGGGGGGGTCAGGAAGAGAGTTGAGTTATGTACGGACTGGTGGGGGTCGGGGAGAGAGTTGAGTTATGTACTAGACTGGTGGGGGTCAGGAGAGAGAGTTGAGTTATGTACTAGATGGTGGGGGTCAGGGAGAGAGTTGAGTTATGTACTAGACTGGTGGGGGTCAGGGAGAGAGTTGAGTTATGTACTAGACTGTGGGGGTCAGGGGAGGAGAGAGTGAGTTATGTACTAGACTGGTGGGGAGGAGGAGAGAGTTGAGTTATGTACTAGACTGGTGGGGTCAGGGAGAGAGGTTGAGTTATGTACTAGACTGGTGGGGGTCAGGGAGAGAGTTGAGTTATGTACTAGACTGGGGGGGGTCAGGGAGAGAGAGTTGAGTTATGTACTAGACTGGTGGGGGTCAGGGAGAGAGTTGAGTTATGTACTAGACTGGTGGGGACTAGGGAGAGAGTTGAGTTATGTAGTAGACTGGGGGGGGGTCGGGGAGAGAGGGAGAGAGTTGAGGTATGTACTAGAAGGTGGGGGTCAGGGAGAGAGTTGAGTTTGTACTAGACTGGTGGGGGTCAGGGAGAGAGTTGAGTTATGTACTAGACTGGTGGGGTCTGGAGAGAGAGTTGAGTTATGTACTAGACTGGTGGGGGTCAGGGAGAGAGTTGAGTTATGTACTAGACTGGTGGGGGTCAGGGGAGAGAGTTGAGTTATGTATAGAAGGTGGGGGGGTCAGGGAGAGAGTTGAGTTATGTACTAGACTGGTGGGGGTCAGGGAGAGAGTTGAGTTATGTACTAGACTGGTGGGGGTCAGGAGAGAGAGTTGAGTTATGTACTAGACTGGTGGGGGTCAGGGGAGAGTTGAGTTATGTACTAGGACTGGTGGGGTTCAGGGAGAGAGTTGAGTTATGTACTAGACTGGTGGGGGTCAGGAGAGAGTTGAGTTATGTACTAGACTGGAGGGGGTCAGGGAGAGAGTTGAGTTATGTACTAGACTGGTGGGGACTGGAGAGAGTTGAGATATGTACTAGACTGGGGGGGTCAGGGAGAGAGTTGAGTTATGTACTAGACTGGTGGGGGGTCAGGGAGAGAGTGTTTAGTTATGTACTGATAAATTGGGTCAGAGAGTGAGTTGATGAGTTTAGTACTAGACTGGTGGGGGTCAGAGAGAGAGTTGAGTTATGTACTACAATGGTGGGGGTCAGGGAGAGAGTTGAGTTATGTACTAGACTGGTGGGGGTCGGGGGAGAGAGTTGAGTTATGTACTAGACTGGTGGGGGCAGGGAGAGAGTTGAGTTATGTACTAGACTGGTGGGGGTCAGGGAGAGAGTTGAGTTATGTACTAGACTGGTGGGGGTCGGGAGAGAGTTGAGTTATGTACTAGACTGGTTGGGGTCAGGGAGAGAGTTGAGTTATGTACTAGACTGGTGGGGTCAGGGAGAGAGTTGAGTTATGTACTAGACTGGTGGGGACTGGAGAGAGTGAGTTATGTACTAGACTGGGGGGGGTCAGGGAGAGAGTTGAGTTATGTACTAGACTGGTGGGGGTCAGGGAGAGAGTTGAGTTATGTACTAGACTGGGGGGGGGGACTGGGGAGGAGTTGAGAGATATGTACTAGATGGTGGGGGGTCAGGGAGAGAGAGTTGAGTTATGTATAGACTGGTGGGGGTCAGGAGAGAGTTGAGTATGTTAGACTGGTGGGGGTCAGGGAGAGAGTTGAGTTATGTACTAGACTGGTGGTGAGGGTCAGAGAGAGAGTTGAGTTATGTACTAGACTGGGGGTCAGAGAGAAGTTGAGTTATGTACTAGACTGGGGGGGTCAGGGAGAGAGTTGAGTTATGTACTAGACTGGTGGGGGTCAGGGGAGAGAGTTGAGTTATGTACTAGACTGGTGGGGNTAGGCTGGTGGGGGTCGGGAGAGAGTTGAGTTATGTACTAGACTGGTGGGGTTCAGGGAGAGAGTTGAGTTATGTATTAGACTGGTGGGGGTCGGGAGAGAGTTGAGGTATGTACTAGACTGGTGGGGTCGGGAGAGAGTTGATTATATGTACTGACTGGTGGGGTCAGGGAGAGGAGTTGAAGTTTTGTACTAGACTGGTGGGAGGTCGGGAGAGAGTTGAGTTATGTACTAGACTTGGTGGGGGTCGGGGAGAGAGTTGAGTTATGTACTAGACTGTGTGGGTCAGGAGAGAGTTGAGTTATGTACTATACTGGTGGGGGTCAGGAGAGAGTTGAGTTATGTACTAGACTGGTGGGGGTCAGGGAGAGAGTTGAGTTATGTACTAGACTGGTGGGGGTCCGGGAGAGAGTTGAGTTATGTACTAGACTGGTGGGGGTCAGGGAGAGAGTGGGTTATGTACTAGACTGGTGGGGGTCAGGAGAGAGTTGAGTTATGTACTAGACTGGTGGGGGTCAGGGAGAGAGTTGAGTTATGTACTAGACTGGTGGGGGTCAGGGAGAGAGTTGAGTTATGTACTAGACTGGTGGGGACTTAGAAGAGAGTGAGTTATGTACTAGACTGGTGGGGGTCGGGGAGAGGTTGAGTTATGTACTAGACTGGTGGGGTCAGGGAGAGAGTTGAGTTATTGTACTAGACTGGTGGGGGTCAGGGAGAGAGTAGTTATGTACTAGACTGGTGGGGTCAGGGAGAGAGTTGATAGTACTAACTGGTGGGGGTCAGGGAGAGAGTTGAGTTATGTACTAGACTGGTGGGGACTGGAGAGTGAGTTGAGTTATGTACTAGACTGGTGGGAGTCAGGGAGAGAGTTGAGTTATGTCCTAGACTGGTGGGGGTCAGGGAGAGAGTTGAGTTATGTACTAGACATGTGGGGTCGGGGAGAGAGTTGAGTTATGTACTAGACAGGTGGGGTCAGGAAGAGAGTTGAGTATGTACTAGATTGTGGGGGTCAGGGAGAGAGTTGAGTTATGCACTATACTGGTGGGGGACTGGAGAGTGAGTTTGAGTTATGTACTAAAAGGTGGGGTTCGGGGAGAAGTTTTGAGTTATGTACTAGACTGGTGGGGGTCAGCGAGAGAGTTGAGTTATGTACTAGACTGGTGGGGGTCAGGAGAGAGTTGAGTTATGTACTAGACTGGTGGGGGACTGGAGAGTGAGTTGAGTTATGTACTAAAATGGTGGGGTTCGGGGAGAGAGTTGAGTTATGTACTAGACTGGTGGGGGTCAGGGAGAGAGTTGAGTTATGTACTAGACTAGTGGGGGTCAGGAGAGAGTTGAGTTTATGTACTAGACTGGTGGGGGTCAGGAGAGAGTGAGTTATGTACTAGACTGGTGGGGGTCAGGGAGAGAGTTGAGTTATGTACTAGACTGGTGGGTCAGGGAGAGAGTTGAGTTATATACTAGCCTGGTGGGGTCGGGAGAGAGTTGAGTTATGAACTAGACTGGGTGGGGTCAGGAGAGAGTTGAGTTATGTACTAGACTGGTGGGGTCGGGGAGGAGTTGAGGTATGTACTAGACAGGTGGGGGTCAGGGAGAGAGTTGAGTTATGTACTAGACTGGTGGGGTCAGGGAGAGAGTTGAGTTATGTTACTAGACTGGTGGGGGTCAGGGAGAGAGTTGAGTTATGTACTAGACTGGTTGGGGTCAGGGAGAGATTTGAGTTATGTACTAGACTGGTGGGGTCGGGGAGAGAGTTGAGTTATGTACTAGACTAGTGGGGGTCAGGGAGAGAGTTGAGTTATGTACTAGACTGGTGGGGGTCAGGGAGAGAGTTGAGTTATGTACTAGACTGGTGGGGACTAGGAAGAGAGTTGAGTTATGTAGTAGACTGGTGGGGGTCGGGGAGAGAGTTGAGTATGTACTAGACGGTGGGGGTCAGGGAGAGAGTTGAGTTATGTCTAGACTGGTGGGGTCAGGGAGAGAGTTGAGTTATGTACTAGACTGGTGGGGGTCAGGGAGAGAGTTGAGTTATGTACTAGACTGGTGGGGTCAGGGAGAGAGTTGAGTTATGTACAGACTGGTGGGTGGTTGGGGACTGGAGAGTGAGTTGAGTTATGTACTAGACTGGTGGAGTCAGGGAGAGAGTTTGAGTTATGTCCTAGACTGGTGGGGTCAGGGAGAGAGTTGAGTTATGTACTAGACAGGTGGGGGTCGGGGAGAGATTTGAGTTATGTACTAGACATGTGTGGGTCAGGAAGAGAGTTGAGTTATGTACTAGATTGGTGGGGGTCAGGGAGAGAGTTGAGTTATGCGCTAGACTGGTGGGGACTGGAGAGTGAGTTGAGTTATGTATTACTAAAATGGTGGGGTTCGGGGAATAGTTGAGTTATGTACTAGACTGGTGGGGTCAGGCGAGAGAGTTGAGTTATGTACTAGCTGGTGGTGGGGTCGGGGAGAGAGTTGAGTTATGTACTAGACTGTGGGGGGTCAGGGAGAGAGTTGAGTATGTACTAGGACTAGTGGGGGTCAGGGAGAGAGTTGAGTTAATGTACTAGACTGGTGGGGGTCCAGGGGAGAGAGTTGAAGTTATGTTTACTAGACTGGTGGGGGTCAGGGAAGGAAGTTGAGTTATGTACTAGACTGGTGGGGGTCAGGGAGAGAGTTGAGTTATATACTAGGCTGGTGGGGGGTCCGGGGAGAGAAGTTGAGTTATGTACTAGACGGGTGGGGGTCAGGGAGAGAGTTTGAGTTACTGTAGTAGACTGGTGGGGGTTCGGGGAGAGAGTTTGAGGTATTGTACTCGACAGGTGGGGTCAGGGAGCGAGAGTTGAGTTATGTACTAGACTGGTGGGGGTCAGGGAGAGAGTTGAGTTATGTTACTAGACTGGTGGGGGTCAGGGAGAGAGTTGAGTGATGTACTAGACTGGTGGGGGTCAGGGAGAGAGTTGAGTTATGTACTAGAAAGGTGGGGGTCGGGGAGAGAGTTGAGTTATGTACTAGACTAGTGGGGGTCAGGGAGAGAGTTGAGATATGTACTAGACTGGTGGGGGTCAGGGAGAGACTTGAGTTTGTAGTAGATGGTGGGGGTCGGGGAGAGAGTTGAGGTATGTACAGACAGGTGGGGGTCAGGGAGAGAGTTGAGTTATGTAACTGACTGGGGGGGGGGTCAGGGAGAGAGTTGAGTTATGTACTAGACTGGTGGGGGTCAGGGAGAGAGTTGAGTTAGTACTAGACTGGTGGGGGTCAGGGAGAGAGTTGAGTTATGTACTAGACTGGTGGGGACTAGGAAGAGAGTTGAGTTATGTAGTAGACTGGTGGGGGTCGGGGAGAGAGTTGAGGTATGTACTAGACAGGTGGGGGTCAGGGAGAGAGTTGAGGTATGTACTAGACTGGTGGGGGTCAGGGAGAGAGTTGAGTTAGGTACTAGACTGGTGGGGGTCAGGGAGAGAGAGTTGAGTTTTGTACTAGACTGGTGGGGACTGGAGAGTGAGTTGAGTTATGTACTAGACTGGTGGGAGTCAGGGAGAGAGTTGAGTATGTCCTAGACTGGTGGGGGTCAGGGAGAGAGTTGAGTTATGTACTAGACAGGTGGGGTCGGGGAGAGAGTTGAGTTATGTACTAGACTGGTGGGGCGCAGGGAGAGAGTTGAGTTATGTACTAGACTGGTGGGGGTCAGGGAGAGAGTTGAGTTATGTACTAGACTGGTGGGGGTCAGGGAGAGAGCTGAGTTATGTACTAGACTGGTTGGGGTCAGGGAGAGAGTTGAGTTATGTACTAGACTGGTGAGGGGTCAGGGAGAGAGTTGAATTATGTACTAGACTGGTGGGGACTGGAGAGAGTTGAGTTATGTACTAGACTGGAGGGGGTCAGGGAGAGAGTTGAGTTATGTACTAGACTGGTGGGGACTGGAGAGAGTTGAGATATGTACTAGACTGGGGGGGTCAGGGAGAGAGTTGAGTTATGTACTAGACTGGTGGGGGTCAGAGAGTGAGTTGAGTTATGTACTAAATGGTGGGGTTCGGGGAGAGAGTTGAGTTTTGTACTAGACTGGTGGGGGTCAGGGAGAGAGTTGAGTTATGTACTAGACAGGTGGGGGTCGGGGAGAGAGTTGAGTTATGTACTAGACTGGTGGGGCGCAGGGAGAGAGTTGAGTTATGTACTAGACTGGTGGGGGTCAGGGAGAGAGTTGAGATATGTACTAGACTGGTGGGGGTCAGGGAGAGAGCTGAGTTATGTACTAGACTGGTTGGGGTCAGGGAGAGAGTTGAGTTATGTACTAGACTGGTGAGGGTCAGGGAGAGAGTTGAATTATGTACTAGACTGGTGGGGACTGGAGAGAGTTGAGTTATGTACTAGACTGGAGGGGGTCAGGGAGAGAGTTGAGTTATGTACTAGACTGGAGGGGGTCAGGGAGAGAGTTGAGTTATGTACTAGACTGGGGGGGGACTGGAGAGAGTTGAGATATGTACTAGACTGTTGGGGGTCAGGGAGAGAGTTGAGTTATGTACTAGAAAGGTGGGGGTCGGGGAGAGAGTTAAGTTATGTACTAGACTAGTGGGGGTCAGGGAGAGAGTTGAGATATGTACTAGACTGGTGGGGGTCAGGGAGAGAGTTGAGTTATGTAGTAGACTGGTGGGGGTCGGGGAGAGAGTTGAGGTATGTACTAGACAGGTGGGGGTCAGGGAGAGAGTTGAGTTATGTACTAGACTGGTGGGGGTCAGGGAGAGAGTTGAGTTATGTACAGACTGGTGGGGGTCAGGGAGAGAGTTGAGTTATGTACTAGACTGGTGGGGGTCAGGGAGAGAGTTGAGTTATGTACTAGACTGTTGGGGACTAGGAAGAGAGTTGAGTTATGTAGTAGACTGGTGGGGGTCGGGGAGAGAGTTGAGGTATGTACTAGACAGGTGGGGGTCAGGGAGAGAGTTGAGTTATGTACTAGACTGGTGGGGGTCAGGGAGAGAGTTGAGTTATGTACTAGACTGGTGGGGGTCAGGGAGAGAGTTGAGTTATGTACTAGACTGGTGGGGGTCAGGGAGAGAGTTGAGTTATGTACTAGACTGGTGGGGACCTGGGAGAGTGAGTTGAGTTATGTACTAGACTGGTGGGAGTCAGGAGAGAGTTGAGTTATGTACTAGACAGGTGGGGGTCGGGGAGAGAGTTGAGATATGTACAAGACTGGTGGGGGTCAGGGAGAAGAGTTGAGTTATGTACTAGACTGGTGGGGGTCAGAGAGTGAGTTGAGTTATGTCTAGACTGGTGGGGGTCAGGGGGAGAGTGAGTTTATGTACTAGACAGGTGGGGGGTCGGGAGAGAGTTGAGTTATGTACTAGACTGGTGGGGCGCAGGGAGAGAGTTGAGTTATGTACTAGACTGGTGGGGGTCAGGGAGAGAGTTGAGTTATGTACTAGACTGGTGGGGGTCAGGGAGAGAGCTGAGTATGTACTAGACTGGTTGGGGTCAGGGAGAGAGTTGAGCTTATGTACTAGACTGGTGAGGGTCAGGGAGAGAGTTGAATTATGTACTAGACTGGTGGGGACTGGAGAGAGTTGAGTATGTACTAGACTGGAGGGGGGTCAGGGAGAGAGTTGAGTTATGTACTAGACTGGGGGGACTGGAGAGAGTTTGAGATATGTACTAGACTGGTGGTGGGTCAGTGAGAGAGTTGAGTTATGTACTAGACTGGTGGGGGTTAGGGAATGAGAGTGAGTAATGTACCTAGCAGCAGGTGGGGGTCGGGAGAGAGTGTGAGCTTATGTACTAGACTGGTGGGGACTGGAGAGTGCAGTTGAGTTATGTACTAGACTTGGTGGGAGTCAGGGAGAGAGTTTGAGTTTATGTCCTAGACTGGTGGGGGTCAGGGAGAGAGAGACCAGCGTTGAGTTATTGTATTAGCACAGGTGGGGGTCGGGGAGAGAGTTTGAGTTATGTATAGACCAGGTGGGGGTCGGGGCAGAGAGTTGAGTTATGTACTAGACTGGTGGGGCGCAGGGAGAGAGTTGAGTTATGTACTAGACTGGTGGGGGTCAGGGAGAGAGTTGAGTTATGTACTAGGACTGGTGGGGCGCAGGGAGAGAGTTGAGTTATGTACTAGACTGGAGGGGGTCAGGGAGAGAGTTGAGTTATGTACTAGACTGGGGGGGACTGGAGAGAGTTGAGATATGTACTAGACTGGTGGGGGTCAGGGAGAGAGTTGAGTTATGTACTAGACTGGGGGTCAAGGAGAGAGTTGAGTTATGTACTAGACAGGTGGGGGTCGGGGAGAGAGTTGAGTTATGTACTAGACTGGTGGGGCGCAGGGAGAGAGTTGAGTTATGTACTAGACTGGTGGGGTCAGGGAGAGAGTTGAGATATGTACTAGACTGGTGGGGGTCAGGGAGAGAGCTGAGTTATGTACTAGACTGGTTGGGGTCAGGGAGAGAGTTGAGTTATGTACTAGACTGGTGAGGGTCAGGGAGAGAGTTGAATTATGTACTAGACTGGTGGGGACTGGAGAGAGTTGAGTTATGTACTAGACTGGAGGGGGTCAGGGAGAGAGTTGAGTTATGTACTAGACTGGGGGGGACTGGAGAGAGTTGAGATATGTACTAGACTGGTGGGGGTCAGGGAGAGAGTTGAGTTATGTACTAGACTGGTGGGGGTCAGGGAGAGAGTTGAGTTATGTACTAGACTGGTCGGGGTCAGGGAGAGAGTTGAGTTATGTACTAGACTGGTGAGGGTCAGAGAGAGAGTTGAGTTATGTACTAGACTGGTGGGCGTCAGAGAGAAAGTTGAGTTATGTACTAGACTGGTGGGGGTCAGGGAGAGAGTTGAGTTATGTACTAGAATGGTGGGGTCAGGGAGAGAGTTGAGTTATGTACTAGACTGGTGGGGGTCAGGGAGAGAGTTGAGTTATGTACTAGAATGGTGGGGATTGGAGAGTGATTTGAGTTATGTACTAGACTGGTGGGGGTCGGGGAGAGAGTTGAGTTATATACTAGACTGGTGGGGGTCGGGGTGAGAGTTGAGTTATGTACTAGACTGGTGGGGGTCAGAGAGAGAGTTGAGTTATGTACTAGACTGGTGGGGGTCAGAGAGAGAGTTGAGTTATGTACTAGACTGGTGGGGGTCAGAGAGAGAGCACTGAATAGTGGAACATACTGCTAGTCTGTATGACGTTAATCTCGTAAGTTCTTTACTTCAATGATGTGAGATAAACTTCTCAGCAACTTATCTTTGATCAGTGGTTGAACCAAGCTACCAACAGCAAACTCATCTGTTCTGAAAACCCCCACAGGAAACTGCTCACAGGGCAGCAACGTTTCATAGTGTCTGCTAAAATATCACCTCTAACTTTCTACTGCTTCAGTTCACCTCTTATAAGGGTTTACTGGACAACTTGAATAAGGTCTGGATGTCTTATATTGAAAACAGTACAACTAAAGGAGTCTGTATTGAAAAGATGCCCACTTCCTGTTTTCAATAGCTGCTGGGTTGTTCAGTCCTGCCCTGGGGGTCTGCTGTCCTGTGTGTTTGTACTCTGGCCTTGACCTAACACACCTGAAACCAATAATGAATGTTTCACTAAGATCCTAAAGCTGAGTGGGATGTGTTGGGTTGGGGTGGTGGAGGACGGGCCGACCCAGCTACATCTTACAGTATGCACAAAAGTATGTGGACACCCCTTCTAATTAGTGGATTTGGCTATTTCAGGCATACCCGTTCCTGACCTGTGAAAAAAAAAATTTGAGCAAACCGCCATGCAATCTCCATAGACAAACATTGGCAGTAGAATGGCCTTACTGAAGAACTCAGTGACAATCAACACGTCACCATCATAGTAAATCATAGTAAGCTACCTTTCCAACAAGTCTGTTGGTCTAATTTCTACCCTGCTTTAGCTGCCCCGGTCAACTGTAAGTGCTGTTATTGTGACGTGGAAACGTCTAGGAGCAGCAGTGGCTTAGCCTCGAAGTGGTAGCTCACACAAGCTCACAGAACGGGACCGCGAGTGCTGAAGTTCGTCACGTGTAAAAATCATCTGTCCTCGGTTGCAACACTCACTTCCGAATTCCAAACTTCCTCTGGAAGAAACTTCAGCACAGGAACTGTTCGTCTGGAGCTTCATGAAATGGGTTTCTACAGCAGAGCAGCAGCACACAAGCCTAAGATCACCAGGTGCAATGCCAAGCGTCTGCTGGAGTGGAAACACTTTCTCTGGAGTGTTGAATCACGTTTCCCCATCTGGCAGTCCGTACCACAAACCTGGGGTTGACAGATGCCAGGAGAACGCTACCTTCCCCAAAGCATAGTGCCAACTGTAAAGTTTGGTGGAGGAGGAATAATGGTCTGGGGTTGTTTTTAATGGATCTTGTTAGGCCCCTTAGTTTCATTGAAGGGAAATGTAATCGCTACAGCATACAATGACATTCTAGACTATTCTGTGCTTCCAACTTTGTGGCAACAGTTTGGGGAAGGCCCTTTCCTGTTTCAGCATGACAATGCCCCTGTACACAAAGCGAGGTCCATACATAAATAGTTTGTTGAGATCGATGTGGAAGAACTTTGCTGGCCTTCACAGAGCCCTGACCTAAACCCCATTGAATACCTTTAGGGATTAATTGAAACGTTGACTGCGAGCCAGGCCTAATCGCCCAACCTCACTAATGCTGTTGTGGCTGAATGGAAGCAAGTCCCTGCAGCAATGTTCCATCATCTAGTGGAAAGCCTTCCCAGAGGACTGGAGGCTGTTATAGCAGCAAAGGGGGGGACCAACTCCATATTAATACCCATGATTTTGGAATGAGATGTTAGATGAGCAGGTGTCCACATACTTTTGGTCATGTAGTGTACATTCCCCTTCCATGCAAATGTGTAACTCTCTTTGCAGATGAGATTAAATCTAATTTAATACATTTGCTTTTGTCAGTTTTCTAAATCATTAATTTCAGAGGTCAGGGGTCAAGCTGAGCCGGACCAAGAGTGGAAAAGGTTGCTGGTTATGATGACATCACTGGTGAGAAGTCAGTAAAGACAATATATTCAGTTGGCTGCATGTTAGTCTGTCAGCCCTATCTCTGTTGACATCTCACTTTCTCTCCACGCCTTCTCTCTCTCTCTCTGTTCTTCTCTCTCTCTTCCTGACAGATAGCATCAGACCTGTTGCCTTGGTAACAGACCTCTATCATCTACACCCCCCTTCTCCTACTCTAACATCAGACCAATATAATATATAATATGTCAAGTATAAGTAGTTCCATAAAACACTACTTGTTATTGGGGTTTAGAATGGTTTGTTTGGACACATGACTTTCTCCATGTGGGATAATAAAGTTGACTAATATTGAACTGCTATAATCACTGTAGATTTATACTCTACCTACCTGGTGGACTGACGCTTTGAGCCTGGAGATCTGAGGAGAAAGAGAGACAGAGGAGAAAGAGAGAGACAGAGGAGAAAGAGACAGAGAGAAACAAAGGAGAAAGGGACCAGTCAGAGGAAGAGAGAGACAGAGGTTAAATGAGCATCAACATGACCTTTCATGATGTGATGGGGAAGACAGGCTTATCGTTGGTATGGTGCAACAACACCTATGTGTAAACACATTCCCCCTCTCTGCTCTACCCTTCCCTCCCTCCTACCCTCCTCTCCCCTACCCTCCTTTCTCCTTCTCAAATCTCTCTCCACTACCCTCCTCTCTTCACTCTCCCCTTCCCTCCTCTACCTTCCTCTCTGTCCCCTACCCTCTATCCCCAACCCTCCTCTCTCCTCTACAATTCTCTCCCCTTCCCTCCTCTACCTTCCTCTCTGTCCCCAACCCTCCAATCTCCTCTCACCTCTCCTCTCTCCTCTACAATTCTCTCTCCTGCCCTCCTCTCTCCTTCACAAATCGCTCTCTCCCCTACTCTTCACTATCCTCCTCTACCCTCCACCCTCCCCTACCCTCCTCTCTCCTCCACCCTTCTCTCTCCTCCAGCCTTCTCTCCTCTACCCTCCACCCTCCCCTACCCTCCTCTCTCCTCCACCCTTCTCTCTCCTCTACCCTCCACCCTCCCCTACCCTTCTCTCTCCTTCACCCTTCTCTTTCCTCCACCCTCCTCTCTCCTCCACCCTTCTCTCTCCTCTACCCTCCACCCTCCCCTACCCTCATCTCTCCCCTACCCTCCTCTCTCCTCCACCCTTCTCTCTCCTCCACCCTTCTCTCTCCTCTACCCTCCACCCTCCCCTACCCTCCTCTCTCCTCCACCCTCAACTCCCCTCCTCTCTCCTCCACCGTTCTCTCTCCTCTACCCTCCACCCTCCCCTTCCCTCCTCTCTCCTCCACCCTTCTCTCTCCTCCAGCCTTCTCTCTCCTCTACCCTCCACCCTCCCCTACCCTCCTCTCTCCTCCACCCTTCTCTCTCCTCTACCCTCCACCCTCCCCTACCCTTCTCTCTCCTTCACCCTTCTCTCTCCTCCACCCTCCTCTCTCCTCCACCCTTCTCTCTCCTCCACCCTTCTCTCTCCTCTACCCTCCACCCTCCCCTACCCTCCTCTCTCCTCCACCCTCCCCTACCCTCCTCTCTCCTCCTCCACCCTCCTCTCTCCTCCACCCTTCTCTCTCCTCCACCCTTCTCTCTCCTCTCTCCTCCACCCTTCTCTCTCCTCTACCCTCCACCCTCCTCCACCCTTCTCTCTCCTCTACCCTCCCCTACCTTCCTCTCTCCTCCACCCTTCTCTCTCCTCCACCCTCTAACCTCCCCTACCCTCCTCTCTCCTCCACCCTCCTATCTCCTCTACCCTCCACCCTCCCCCACCCTTCTCTCTCCTCCACCCTCCTCTCTCCTCCACCCTTCTCTCTCCTCCACCCTTCTCCCCCTTCCCTCTTCTCTCTCCTCCACCCTTCTCTCTCCTCCACCCTTCTCTCTCCTCTACCCTCCCCTCCCCTCCCCTCCCCTCCTCTCTCCTCCACCCTTCTCTCTCCTCTACTCTTCTCTCTCCTCCACCCTTCTCTCTCCTCTACCCTCCACCCCCCACACTCCTCTCTCCTCCACCCTTCTCTCTCCTCTACCCTCTACCCTCCACTCTCCCCTACCATCCTCTCTCTCCTCCCCTCCTCTCTCCCCTAACCTCCTCTCTCCTATACCCTCCTCTTTCCCCTCGCCTCCTCTCTCCCCTCCCCCTTTCTCTCTCCCCTACCCTCCTCTCTCCCCTCGCCTCCTCTCTCCCCTCCCCCCTTCTCTCTCCCCTACCCTCCTCTCTCTTCTACCCTCCTTTCTCCCCTCCCCTCCTCTCTCCTCAAACATTTTCTCTCTGTCCTATCTTGCTCTATGCCCTCCCCTCCCATCTCTCCTCCCATTCTCTCTCCCATCCCCTCCCATCTCCCCCTCCCCTCCCATTCTCTCTCCCCTACCCTCCTCTCTCTCTCTCCTCCTCCTCAAATCTCTCTCCCCACCCCTCCTCTCTATTCCATCTCTCTCTCGTTCTCTCTCACTTCTTGACATATAGTGTTGAACCTGTTGATCTTGACTCAGCTCATAGACCTCTATCATCTACACCCCTCCCTTCTCCTACTCTAACATAACACCAATATAATATATAATACATAATATATACTCTCATTCATTTACATAGAGACAGATACAGTCAATCATTGACACACTGAATATACAACAGTCAGATGCAGGACACCATCACAACTTAACTGACATTAGTGCCTGTCCCCAGATGGACAGTTAGACTACAGTAAAGTACATTTACAGGTGATCACATCATTGTCCTGCTTTGAGACACATATTTACTCTCTGCTTCCAGTTGCATGTTATTTTACTAACCCTGCAAATTATAATATATCTAACAATATCAAATCATATCTCAGTAACTGTCACAAGTGTATAGCAGTATAAGAGTATCCTACCTGTGCTCCACAACAGGGTCATCAGTACCACTGCAGGTATCATATCTGCCTCTAACTGGGGCTCCACTGACATACACAAGTCACTGTCATGTAGAGAGGACTGAAGACTGGAACGTGCTGCTCGGCTATATGACTTCTATGTCATTCGTTCGTTGGGTCTTTGATGTGAGATAAACTTCTTAGCAACTTATCTTGGATCAGTGGTTGAACACACTACAGCAAACTGAAAAACTCCACAGGAAACTGCTGACAGAGCAGCAACATTTCACATAGTGTCCTATAATATCAACTCTAACTTTCTACTGCTTGAGTTCACCTCTTATAGAAAATTGGCTTAATGTTTCAGCACCTAAATATAAACAGTACCAGCACCCAAAATGAGTACTGATGAGGTCTCATGTTAGAGCAAGAGAAGGGGGGGATGTGGTGTAGAAGCTAGAGGTCTGTTACCCAAGTCAACTCAACAGGCCTGATGCTGTATGTCAGGGTCAGGCTGGGCCAAGAGAGGAACAGGTTACTGGTTATGATGACATCACTGGTGAGAAGACAGTGATAAAAATATATTCTCTCTCTCTCCCCCTCCTCCCTCTCTACCCTACTTCCCTTCCCCTCCCCCTCTCTGTCTCCCTCCCATCCTTTAATTTATATTAAATAAAGTAAGGGGGGGGTAGAAGAAGGGGAAAGGGGGAGAAGAGGAGAGGAGGGGGGAGAAGAGGAGAGGGGGCAGAAAAGGAGAGGAGAGGGAGGAGAAGAGGAGAGGGGGAGAAGAGGAGAGGAGAGGGAGGAGAAGAGGAGAGGGGGGAGAAGAGGAGAGCGGGGAGATGAGGAGAGGAGAGGGAGGAGAAGAGTGGGGAGATGAGGAGAGGAGAGAAGGGAGAAGAGGAGAGGAGAGGGGGAGAAGAGGAGAGGGGGAGAAGAGGAGAGGGGAGAGAAGAGAAGAGGAGAGGAGAAGAGGAGAGGGGGAGATGAGGAGAGGAGAGAAGGGAGAAGAGGAGAGGGGAGAGAAGAGGAGAAGAGAGGGGGGAGAAGAGGAGAGAAGGGTGAAGAGGAGAGGAGGAGAAGAGGAGAGAAGGGAGAGGAGAGGAGGGAGAAGAGGAGAGGGGGGAGAAGAGGAGATGAGTGGGGGAGAAGAGGAGAGGAGGGAGAAGAAGAGAGGAGGGGGGAGAAGAGGAGAGGGGGAGAAGAGGAGAGGAGGGGGGAGAAGAGGAGAGGGGGGAGAAGAGGAGAGGAGAGGGGGAGAAGAGGAGAGGAGGGCGGGAGAAGAGGAGGGCCTGCCTGCCTGCAGTATATACACGAAATCAACAAAAGTATGTGGACACCTGCTCGTCAAACATCTCAATCCAAAATCATGGGCATTTGCATGGATTTAGTCCCCCCCCATTTGCTGCTATAACAGCCTCCACTCTTCTGGGATGGTTTTCCACTAGATGTTGGAACATTGCTGCTATAACAGCCTCCACTCTTCTGGGAAGGCTTTCCACTAGATGATGGAACATTGCTGCTATAACAGCCTCCACTCTTCTGGGATGGTTTTCCACTAGATGTTGGAACATTGCTGCTATAACAGCCTCCAGTCTTCTGGGAAGGCTTTCCACTAGATGATGGAACATTGCTGCTATAACAGCCTCCACTCTTCTGGGATGGTTTTCCACTAGATGTTGGAACATTGCTGCTATAACAGCCTCCACTCTTCTGGGAAGGCTTTCCACTAGATGATGGAACATTGCTGCTATAACAGCCTCCACTCTTCTGGGATGGTTTTCCACTAGATGTTGGAACATTGCTGCTATAACAGCCTCCACTCTTCTGGGAAAGCTTTCCTCTAGATGTTGGAACATTGCTGCTATAACAGCCTCCACTCTTCTGGGAAGGCTCTCCTCTAGATGTTGGAACATTGCTGCGAGGACTTGCTTCCATTCCAAGAGCATTAGTGAGGTCAGGCGATTAGGCCTGGCTCGCAGTCAGCGTTCCAATTCATCCCAAAGGTGTTTGACGTTTTTTAATGTCAGGGCTTTGTGAAGTTCTTCCACACCAATCTCAACTAACCATTCATGTATTGAACTCGCTTTGTGTACAGGGGCGTTGTCATGCTGAAACAGGAAAGGGCCTTCCCCAAACTGTTGCCACAAAGTTGGAAGCACAGATTCCTCTAGAATGTCATTCTATGCTGTAGCATTAAGATTTCCCTTAACTGGAACTAAAAGGCCCGAACCATGAAAAACAGCCCAAGACCATTATTCCTCATCCACCAAACTTTACAGTTGTCACTATGCATTAGGGCAGGTAGCGTTCTCCTGGCATCCTCCAAACCCAGATTAGTGCGTTGGATTGCTAGAAGGTGAAGATGATTCATTACTCCAGAGAATACGTTTCCACTGCTCCAGAGTCCAGTGGCTGTGAGTTGTACACCACTCAAGCCGACGCTTGACATTGCCCATATCGATCTTAGGTTTGTATGCAGCTGCTCGGCCGTGGAAACCCATTTCAGGAAGCTCCTGACAAACAGTTTCTTGTGCTGATGTTGCTTCCAGAGGCCGTTTGGATCTCGTTAGTGAGTGTTGCAACCAAGTACAGACGATTTTTACACGTTACACTCTTCAGCACTCGGCGGTCCTGTATAGGCTATATTACATGTATATAGTGTATTATTGGGGCAGCAGCCTAGTGGTTAGAATGTTATATAAGGATCAGACTGTATAGGCTATATTACATGTAGTTAGTGTATTATTGGGGCAGCAGGGTAGTGGTTAGAATGTTATGTAAGGATCAGACTGTATAGGCTATATTACATGTATATAGTGTATTATTGGGGCAGCAGCCTAGTGGTTAGAATGTTATGTAAGGATCAGACTGTATAGGCTATATTACATGTATATAGTGTATTATTGGGGCAGCAGCCTAGTGGTTAGAATGTTATGTAAGGATCAGACTGTATAGGCTATATTACATGTATATAGTGTATTATTGGGGCAGCAGCCTAGTGGTTAGAATGTTATGTAAGGATCAGACTGTATAGGCTATATTACATGTATATAGTGTATTATTGGGGCAGCAGCCTAGTGGTTAGAATGTTATGTAAGGATCAGACTGTATAGGCTATATTACATGTATATAGTGTATTATTGGGGCAGCAGCCTAGTGGTTAGACTGTTATGTAAGGATCAGACTGTATAGGCTATATTACATGTATATAGTGTATTATTGGGGCAGCAGGGTAGTGGTTAGAATGTTATGTAAGGATCAGACTGTATAGGCTATATTACATGTATATAGTGTATTATTGGGGCAGCAGGGTAGTGGTTAGAACAATAATCAGATTACTTAAACAAGCACCTTTTAAAATGCAGGAGCACCAGAAACACTGTTGTTCTGACAAGTAGCAATAAATCACTGATATCAATTAGGGGGGAAATCAGGTTGTTGGTGCTGTTGAAACTAACACGACTAAAAAAACACATGGAAATGGGAGATATATTTTACCTCCCTGGTTAGAGGACAACCTGCAGAAGACAGTCAGCTACATTTTGGAGAGATGCATTTACATTTAGAGGTCGTTAAACAAAGGAACGCAACACTTATTTTTCATCCCTCATCGATATCATGTTGAAATCATTTGTGTGAGAGTCTGGAGATGAGTTTGTCCTGTTAAAACTAACAGCTCAAAAACCACATGGAATCTGGGAATAATGTGTACATCACTGGTTAGAGGACAACTTGTAGAAAACATCTAGCTACATTTTGATTCCAGTGGGTCACCAATGCTGTAAGTGTAACACAGCTCTTTTTGTGTGAGTCACTTTCTGTTATATCATATAAATATCACTCTTTCAATTCAGAGCCTGGATTTTCCCCCTGAGGCTAATATCCATATCATGCAGAAATCAATTGAACAGGGGGCAGTTTAGTGTTCTACATTGTGACATCATTAAAATACTCCTACTACAATGTTAAAACATTCTACATTGTGACATCATTAAAATACTCATTCTACAATGTTTAAACATTCTACATTGTGACATCATTAAAATACTCCTACTACAATGTTTAAACATTCTACATTGTGACATCATTAAAATACTCCTACTACAATGTTTAAACATTCTACATTGTGACATCATTAAAATACTCCTACTACAATGTTTAAACATTCTACATTGTGACATCATTAAAATACTCCTACTACAATGTTTAAACATTCTACATTGTGACATTAATTCATTGATCATCATGAAACAACTCCTTCATTAATGTATTTTCTGATGTTTGATCAGAGATCTTTTATCAGAGTATCGATGGAACAGTAGTGGAGAGGGTAGCAAGTTTTAAGTTCCTTGGCATACACATCACAGACAAACTGAATTGGTCCACTCACACAGACAGCATCGTGAAGAAGGCGCAGCAGCGCCTCTTCAACCTCAGGAGGCTGAAGAAATTCGGCTTGTCACCAAAAGCACTCACAAACTTCTACAGATGCACAATCGAGAGCATCCTGGCGGGGTGTATCACCGCCTGGTATGGCAACTGCACCGCCCTCAACCGTAAGGCTATCCAGAGGGTAGTGAGGTCTGCACAACGCATCACCGGGGGCAAACTACCTGCCCTCCAGGACACCTACACCACCCGATGCTACAGGAAGGCCATAAAGATCATCAAGGACATCAACCACCCGAGCCACTGCCTTTTCACCCCGCTGTCATCCAGAAGGCGAGGTCAGTACAGGTGCATCAAAGCTGGGACCGAGAGACTGAAAAACAGCTTCTATCTCAAGGCCATCAGACTGTTAAACAGCCACCACTAACATTGAGTGGCTGCTGCCAACACACTGTCAATGACACTGACTCAACTCCAGCCACTTTAATAATGGGAATTGATGGGAAATTATGTAAATATATCACTAGCCACTTTAAACAATGCTACCTTATATAATGTTACTTACCCTACATTATTCATCTCATATGCATATGTATATACTGTACTCTATATCATCGACTGCATCCTTATGTAATACATGTATCACTAGCCACTTTAACTATGCCACTTTGTTTACATACTCATCTCATATGTTATACTGTACTCGATATCATCTACTGTATCTTGCCTATGCTGCTTTGTACCATCACTCATTCATATATCCTTATGTACATATTCCTTATCCCCTTACACTGTGTATAAGACAGTAGTTTTTTTGGAATTGTTAGTTAGATTACTTGTTCGTTATTACTGCATTGTCGGAACTAGAAGCACAAGCATTTCACTACACTCGCATTAACATCTGCTAACCATGTGTATGTGACAAATAAAATTTGATTTGATTTGATTTCTTGTCACATTGACCACAGCTATGAGATTTCTCTCCTGTGTGTGTTCTCTGGTGTATAATCAGATGACTAGATGAAGTAAAACTCTACCCACATTGACCACAGCTATAAGGTTTCTCTCCTGTGTGTGTTCTCTGGTGTATAGTCAGATGGCTAGATGTAGTAAAATTCTTCCCACATTGTTCACAACTATAAGGTTTCTCTCCTGTGTGTGTTCTCTGGTGAGATAACAGGCTGCTTGACTGAGTAAAACTCTTCCCACATTGACCACAGCTATAAGGTTTCTCTCCTGTGTGTGTTCTCTGGTGTACAATTTGATGGCTGGATGTAGTAAAACTCTTTCCACATTGATCACAGCCATAAGGTTTCTCTCCTGTGTGAATTATCATGTGTACTTTTAGTGAATTTGATCTTAAGTAACTCTTCCCACAGTCAGAGCAGCAGTGAGATTTCTTCCCTGTTGGTCTCCACTGGTGTTTCTTGAGGTGTTCTGATCGGGAGGGACTCTTCTCTGCCTCGTCAGCTTCATGATGTTGAGGCTCCCCAGAGGATCCACGATAGTCACGTCTCTCTCCTGTGTGAACAACAAAGTCTGACAGATGGTTAAAGGCCCACAACAGCAGAAATCCACTGTAAAAGGTGATGCCAACAGCGTAGCCATGATGTTCTCCAACAATTGATGTCTGTAATGAATGTTAAAATTATTTGACAATTGTCTTGAGACAGTCAAGTGAGCAACAATAGTCATATTTTGTCTTGTTTTCACATTAGTAGTAACATCGATGATTGTAGACTAGAAATAAGTTATTACAGTTGCTGAACCCCTAAGCAGTGTGCCAGACAACCTTTGGTCACCAATATAGGCCCCTTTCTGTGTTTGCTAAAATAGGCGCACGAGGGCAATGAATTGAATGTGAGAGTGGTTACATTTCTCCAGCCCCCATCCCTCAGCTGTTTACCAAACCAAGTCTCAGGGCAGCCATTTTGTTGCTGTTTAAATCCTAGGTTGTCCCTTTAAAAAAGCCAAATCAATCGATCCACCAATCTGCAGTTCAAACAATAACAAAGATGTCATTCCACCTGTTTTGGTAATAAGATGATGGATGGGTCTGGAGAAATGTAACTACTCTCAAATTCATAGACAGACCTACGGATGCAAGGACTGACCATCCATTAAATCAACATGATAGTTTTAACCATGTTGAGGCTAAACAGTGTTGATTCACATTGTTTCTAAACATTGGTGTAAAAACATCTTAATTGGGGTTCTGATGGGGTACAACAGGTGGTTGTGTTATATTCTTCAAGAATCAATGGCTATAATTAATATAAATGTAGTAATTGCATATTTCCCCTTTAACACCACACATCAGTTCAACAACTGCAGAGTTTGTGCCTCTGTTTTTAAGACAGTACTTACTAGTGTTAATCACGGCCCGGTTTCTCAACCATCTTACGGCTGAGTTCACCGTCAGAACCATAGGATGCGTTAAGATGCGTTGGGGAAACCGGGCCCAGATATCCAGTTTCCTCCTCTTCGTCCTCCTCTTCCTTTTTCGATGTGACAGTCATCTCCCCCTCCCCCTCTTTCACTCCATAAACTGCATCCTCCTCTCTCTCCGCTTCCTCTTCTTTTACTGTAACATCCTCCTCCTCTTTCACTCTCAACGAGTCTTCCTTTTCTTTCACTGAAACGTCTCTCTTCTTCTTTCACGGTAAGGGTTAGGGTTGTAACATCCTTCTCTTCCTCCTCCTCTTTCAGGAGAACTTCTTTCTCCGTCCAGAAGACCTCCTCTTCTTTAGCAGGAGGAGAGTAGCTTAGTGAACTCATGGTCGGAGATGTTCTCTAGCTAGCATTAGCAACTAGCCTAGTTCTAAGCTAATTTATCAAACCAGCTAGCTGACAAACCACGTAAATATATAATTAAATGGGCCAACACGTACATACGACAGAAGTGTGTTTAATACACAGCGACTAACATACACCAAAACAGTGTAAAGAGAGTGAATGTTGTAGCTATGTTTGCTATAAAGCTACCGAGGTGTCTAACTGTTGTTGTTGAAGCAGCGTCCCGTCCACTAGATTATACGTCACACTGGCAGCGTCGCCTGAACCTAAAAGACGCACATCGCCATCTGCTGACTGGAGGGGCAACGCAGTTGAGGAACCAACAGTTTATTTTTAATTAATTAAAGTTGATTATCATATTAAGTCGTTTAAAGATGGGCATGTGTTGATTGATTCGTGTTTAATGAGTGATAATTTAAAACAAACTTTAGATCCACTACATATTTACATTGAACCATAGTTCTGACATGGATCATTTTGACCCCAGAGGCATATCTTTTATCACAGCCAAAATGTGGTTTATTCCATTTTTCATGACTTTTGAGTTTATTTTTAATTTATTTCATGAAAGTTGATTATTATATATTAAAGTAGCAACGATTAAATTGTCAACATTTATTTCAATGGACAATTCTATGAACTGTTCTGTGAAATGTGTTGGCTAGAGATGAATTGCAGGAGCTTTTGCAGGGATTTGTAGGCTTGCATGTTGTCTACTTTGATGCTAATTAGCATTTTCGAATCCGAGAGTAGAGAGAGACATCCCCATTAGTTCCTGCAAAGGCAGCATCTACTCTTCCTGGGGTTTATTTTAGATCCCCATTAGTTCCTGCCAAGGCAGCAGCTACTCTTCCTGGGGTTTATTATGGATCCCCATTAGTTCCTGCCGAGGCAGCATCTACTCTTCCTGGGGTTTATTATGGATCCCCATTAGTTCCTGCCAAGGCAGCAGCTACTCTTCCTGGGGTTTATTATGGATCCCCATTAGTTCCTGCCAAGGCAGCAGCTACTCTTCCTGGGGTTTATTATGGATCCCCATTAGTTCCTGCCAAGGCAGCAGCTACTCTTCCTGGGGTTTAATATGGATCCCCATTAGTTCCTACCAAGGTAGCAGCTACTCTTCCTGGGGTTTATTATGGATCCCCATTAGTTCCTGCCAAGGCAGCAGCTACTCTTCCTGGGGTCCAGCTAAAATAAAGGCAGTTATACCATTTTAAAAACATGACAATAAATTGACAACACACTGTGTCCTCAGTCACCTTGTCCCAGAGAGGTTTACATGGTTATCAAAACATCACACCAGGGTGAGTCTAAACAAAACACAGCCCTGTGGGGAAAATGAATGGAACCATCTCCCTGTTTGACCTCTAGTTGTTATGGATATTATGACTCTACAGAGACACACAGTGGACGTGTCAAAATATGTTCCATTGATAAATCACACTTTATTTAACCTCAATGTCATCTTGTGTTTACATGGCATTGTAGATTGTAGCTGTATATAGGATGTATTCTGGATGTTTTCAGTGTGTTTTTAACCCTTTCAGACAATGGATTAATCACAATTAAAAATAGTGCACTAACATCACACAAAGTGAACTCAAGTCTGACAGCCCAAACAAATACACACATTCTCAGTTAAAAACACAAGTCAGAACACAGCCTCTCGATTCTCTCATGTGTTTTCAGGTTCTCTGACTGGGAAAATGTCTTTCCACAATGAGAGCAGTGGTATGTCTTCTCCTCCTGTGTATTTGTATGTATTCCTTCATGCTCTTTCAGGTACCTTAACCGGGTAAATCTCTCTCCACACTGGGAGCAGCGGTACATCTTCTTACCTGTGTGTGTCCTCTCATGCTTGTTCAGGTTTCCTACCTGGCCAAAACTCTTTCCACAATGGGAACATTGGAAAAGCTTTTCCCCTGTGTGTCCCCTCTCATGCGTTTGCAGGCTCCCTAACTGGGTAAACGTCATTCCACATTGGGAACAGTGGTAAGGCTTCTCTCCAGTGTGTATTCTCTTATGTGTTTTCAGGCTCCCTAACTGGGTAAACTTCATTCCACATTGGGAACAGTGGTAAGGCTTCTCTCCAGTGTGTATTGTCTTATGTGTTCTCAGGCTCCCTAACTGGGTAAACGTCATTCCACATTGGGAACAGTGGTAAGGCTTCTCTCCAGTGTGTATTCTCTCGTGCGTTTGCAGGCTCCCTAACTGGGTAAATGTCATTCCACATTGGGAACAGTGGTAAGGCTTCTCCCCAGTGTGAATTCTCTTATGTGTTCTCAGGCTCCCTAACTGAGTAAAACTCTTTCCACACTGGGAGCAGTGATGTCGTCCTGCTGGTTTGGACGTCTCGGGGTCTGGTTTCCCTGAAGGACTCTTCCTGCTGTCAGAAGGAGAGTCTGGTCTCTCTCCTGTCAAAGACAAACAGATGATTTAATTAAACAGAGACCTGAATGAAACCTCCACATGATAAAACTTCCTACGACGTTTAATCTAGACTAGATCCCTCAATCACCTGAAGTCACTTTTCACAAGTGTTATTAAAGCCACTACAAAATGCAGGTCTCTGTGTGGTTCTTAGTCAGAGAGGCCTATAGAATGGTCTAGAATGTCATTGTATGTTGTAGCGTTTACACCAGTCCAGCCTACGCTTGACACTCTAGCAATGATTAAGTACTTTATGATAACGCGGAAATTAAATAAACTATTTGGTATCATTTTTATGATGGAAGATTGAATAAGTGTGCTTCAAACGGTTTGCTTGTAATGATTAGTAGCCATCGTCTCGACTACCTGTGCATGAGAGTCCATTCAACTCAGTTTCCCTACCTGAAAAAACGCCATTCCGTAAAGTGTATTCGCGCACGCAAATTCAGGAAGAAACCGAAGAGCAGATGGCCTGACCGCGTTTTGCGACTGTCGGCTCACTTGACCGCAGACAACGGTGGGCTGGAAATCGCCTCCAGTTTAGTACAGTGGAATTGCCGTATTGAATGAAGGCAAGTCCATTCCGTGAGACATTTAAGTTGTGATTTTGGGTGCAAATCCATTGTTAAAGTTTTGTTGTTGGGCAGCTTCTTGATGCTATTCACATCTTACAGTGTAGCTTTATCAATTCCTACATTAAAAAACGGCATTTAAGCTCAGAACTAGAGTAGAATGCCGTTTTAAAACCACGTATCAGTTCAACTATTTTCAAGACAGGACTTACTGGTGTTACTCAGATCTTCTGTCTCCTCCTCTTCTTCCCTCTCCTCCTCCTTCAATATGACAGTTATCTCTCCTTCATTCACTCCAAAAAAAGTATAATCGTTTTCTTCCTCTTCTTTCTGTGTAACAGCCTCACCCTCTACTTCTTCGTTTACTGTGACATCATCCTCTTCATTCTCCTCTTTCACGACAACGTTCAGCCAAATACCTTCTTTCTCCTTCCAGCAGACCTCTTTTTTAGCAGGAGGGCAGCAGCTTGCTGAGCTCATGGTCGGGGATGTTAGTCAGCTAACCTAGCTAGTTAGCGACTAGCCTAGTGATAGGCTCATTTATCAAGCCAGCTACCGTTACCTGACTAAACGGAAATATGACATGAAATGGGGAAACTAGTTAAAAGACAGAATTATGTTCCAAATACAGAAGTAAATATAGACCGAAGCAGTCTGAACAGCTTGAACGTTTCCGCTAGGAAGCTACCGAGGTGGCTGACGAGATGTTGTTGAAGAAGCGTCCCGTCCACTACATTATACGTCACTCTGATAGCATCGCCTGAAAAACGCATATCGCCATCTGTTGACTGGAGTGGTTAACGCAGATAAATGTTTATTTTATTTCCAGACAAAAAGTGCATTTTTAAATTTCTTTCATTAAATAATAATATAATAGTCAGACAACTGCAGATTTGTAATAAGTATGAATTTAAAACCTACTTCTACATTCTACCAACCCAACAGATGTTTCTACTACAAGGAATATTAACTAATGTGGTGGGTCTTTACACATTCCACCAACCTAACAGATGTTTCTCCTACAGTGAATATTAACCAATGAGGGGGGTCTTTACACATTCTACCAACCCAACAGATGTTTTTCCTTCAGGGAATATTAACCAATGAGTGGGGTCTTTACACATTCTACCAACCCAACAGATGTTTCTCCTTCAGGGAATATTAACCAATGAGGTGGGTCTTTCCACATTCTACCAACACAACAGATGTTTATACTATGAACACTTTCAGGTTAATTGAAGTTAAAACTAAACAGGTTTGGTCATTATCAGGTATTGGAGCGTTGAAAGATGATGCACAACAACGGTTTCTTCCACGAAACCACGACTTCAATAACCACCGCGGTCAAAATAACTCAAGTAAGTCGCCATCGAAACAACTACTGCTACAATCGACCTGTTCGCAATACATGAGTATTGGATCTAACCTCATTGATCTGTCAGTAAGCTATGTTTACATGGGTATTGGGATCTGACCTCATTGATCTGTCAGTAAGCTATGTTTAGCTATGTTTACATGGGTATTGGGATCTGACCTCATTGATCTATCAGTAAGCTATGTTTACATGGGTATTGGATCTGACCTCATTTATCTATCAGTAAGCTATGTTTAGCTATGTTTACATGGGTATTGGATCTGACCTCATTGATCTATCAGTAAGCTATGTTTACATGGGTATTGGGATCTAACCTCATTGATCTATCAGTAAGCTATGTTTACATGGGTATTGGATCTAACCTCATTGATCTATCAGTAAGCTATGTTTACATGGGTATTGGGATCTGACCTCGTTGATCTATCAGTAAGCTATGTTTAGCTATGTTTAGATGGGCATTGGGATCTCAGCTATAGTCTAATCCAGCAAAGGAGTCCTACCAGCTAGCAGTGTAACGAACCTTGTAGGAAAGTACTACGTGGCTCTGGTGGAAGATCAGACCTCACCACCATTTGACTGATGTTGGGGGCGTGTCTGAAGACTCCCCGTGGGGTTCTTTAAACGTCTTCTCCGGTTGTGGATCAGTGATCAAGACGTGCCAGTGTTTTAATGATGTGGTCAAACTGTTTACCAAGTGGGGAGTACTGAAGCAAGCATTGAACATGTTGGTCTGGAGGAAGGGGAGGTTTGGGGAGGACTGAAGGACGCATTGAACATGTTGGTCTGGAGGAGGGGGAGGTTTGGGGAGGACTGAAGGAAGCATTGAACATGTTGGTCTGGAGGAAGGGGAGGTTTGGGGAGGACTGAAGGAAGCATTGAACATGTTGCTCTGGAGGAAGGGGAGGTTTGGGGAGGACTGAAGGAAGCATTGAACATGTTGGTCTGGAGGAAGGGGAGGTTTGGGTGTAAGGTTGTCATCCTGGGTCATATTTTTATATGGACAGACAGTCCTCTGAGTAACCCCGCTGTCTGAAACACTCATCCAGACAGTCCTCTGAGTAACCCCGCTGTCTGAAACACTCATCCAGACAGTCCTCTGAGTAACCCCACTGTCTGAAACACTCATCCAGACAGTCCTCTGGGTAACCCCGCTGTCTGAAACACTCATCCAGACAGTCCTCTGAGTAACCCCACTGTCTGAAACACTCATCCAGACAGTCCTCTGGGTAACCCCACTGTCTGAAACACTCATCCAGACAGTCCTCTGGGTAACCCCACTGTCTGAAACACTCATCCAGACAGTCCTCTGAGTAACCCCACTGTCTGAAACACTCATCCAGACAGTCCTCTGGGTAACCCCACTGTCTATAAAACTCAGCCAGACAGTCAGCTTGTTTGTGATAGTCACTCTGTGTACCACAAAACCTGCGTATGCGACAGTATTGGCTGATGGAGGCTATTTTCTAGGGTTGTAGGTTGGAAGCTATCAGGGATTTCCTGTCCGTCAGCTTCCTGTATAGTTCTGTGATAAAGCCACCCCTCTCCTTCGTAATCAAAATGTCCAGATAACTTGATTCATGCGCATCAAAGGTGAGGGTGAATTTCAGAAAAAGAAGACGCTCTGGATTGATCACTGGAGTCAGATGTGAAGGAGGAGGTTGATCATCAGGAGTCATATGTGAAGGAGGAGGTTGATCATCAGGAGTCATATGTGAAGGAGGAGGTAGATCATCAGGAGTCAGATGTGAAGGAGGTTGATCATCAGGAGTCATATGTGAAGGAGGAGGTTGATCATCAGGAGTCAGATGTGAAGGAGGTTGATCATCAAGAGTCCGATGTGACGGAGGAGGTTGATCATCAGGAGTCAGATGTGAAGGAGGAGGTTGATCATCAGGAGTCAGATGTGAAGGAGGTTGATCATCAGGAGTCAGATGTGAAGGAGGAGGTTGATCATCAGGAGTCAGATGTGAAGGAGGAGGTTGATCATCAAGAGTCCGATGTGACGGAGGAGGTTGATCATCAGGAGTCAGATGTGAAGGAGGAGGTTGATCATCAAGAGTCAGATGTGAAGGAGGAGGTTGATCATCAGGAGTCAGATGTGAAGGAGGTTGATCATCAGGAGTCATATGTGAAGGAGGAGGTTGATCATCAGGAGTCAGATGTGAAGGAGGTTGATCATCAAGAGTCCGATGTGACGGAGGAGGTTGATCATCAGGAGTCAGATGTGAAGGAGGAGGTTGATCATCAGGAGTCAGATGTGAAGGAGGAGGTTGATCATCAGGAGTCAGATGTGAAGGAGGAGGTTGATCATCAGGAGTCAGATGTGAAGGAGGAGGTTGATCATCAAGAGTCCGATGTGACGGAGGAGGTTGATCATCAGGAGTCAGATGTGAAGGAGGAGGTTGATCATCAAGAGTCAGATGTGAAGGAGGAGCATGTAAAGACGTGAGTTAAAACTTGGTCGCAAATGGGTCTTCCAAATGGACAATGACCCCAAGCATGCTTCCAAAGTTGTGGCAAAATGGCAACAAAGTTAAGGTATTGGAGCGGCCATCACAAAGCCCTGACCTCAATCCTATAGAACATTTGTGGGCAGAACTGAAAAAGCGTGTGCGAGCAAGGAGGCCTACAAACCTGACTCAGTTACACCAGCTCTGTCAGGAGGAATGGGCCAAAATGCACCCAACTTATTGTGGGAAGCTTGTGGAAGGCTACCCGAAACATTTGACCCAAGTTAAACAATTTAAAGGCAATGCTACCAAATACTAATTGAGTGTATGTAAACTTCTGACCCACTGGGAATTTGATGAAATTAAAGCTGAAATAAATAATTCTCTCTACCATTATTTTGACATTTCACATTCTTAAAATAAAGTGGTGATTCTAACTGACCTAAGACAGGGATTTTTATTAGAATTAAATGCCAGGAATTGTGATGAGATTAAATGTATTTGGCTAAGGTGTATGTAAACTTTGGACTTCAACTGTAGGTACCGTTACTGTGTTAAAAACAGGGGCAGTTGTGGGACTGATGTGTGTGGTGTTAAAGGGGAAATCTGACATTTGTTTCTAAACATTGGAGAAAAAAAATTATGACAACTTTGTTATTGTTTCAACTGCAGATTGGTTGTTTGTTGTGTGGCTTTTTTAAAGGGGCAACCTGGGTTTCAAACAGAAACAAAATGGCAGCCCAGAGACCTGAGCTGTGTTGGAATACTCATACTAACTGTACTATTTGTGACGTACATTGAGTTTGTAGTTTGCTTATTGGTCGTAGTATGATATAGTTGGTTTAGCCAAAAGTTCCCTGGTATGCAAGCATTTCTAAACCTTTATTCACTTTTATGGGGTATTGTGATGTCATTATGGGGTATTGTGATGTCATTATGGGGTATTGTGATGTCATTATGGGGTACTGTGATGTCATTATGGGGTATTGTGATGTCATTATGGGGTATTGTGATGTCATTATGGGGTATTGTCTGAAGATAGACAATTAAAAAAATGTCATCCATTTTAGAATAGTAGCCAAAGAACATTTTACTGGTTGAAGTCGTTTTTAAATATAAAGTGGTATATTTTCGACAAAAACATAAACGTTATATTAATCAGGACATTCAAATGAACCTTACAATTATAATCCAAAGTAGTGTGAAATGCACTCATAAGCAACCTGGAAATGGAGGCTATATCTGCTGTCAGCCTATGAGAAGTCCCCTGAGTTTTTCCCCATGGTGGTGAACTAGTGAATAGACACAGAGATTAATGTGAGGTTCCTTGAGTAGCATCCTGATCTTACACTGATAGTGTGTTGTCATATTCAGAATACATTGTGGAAAAACTACAATGTCTGCTCACCTTTTTGCTCCAGGCAGATATACAACATCCATAACTAGTGGTTTCTGCATTAGAAGGGAGGTGTTTCTGCATCAGAAGGGAGGTGTTTCTGCATTAGAAGGGAGGTGTTTCTGCATTAGAAGGGAGGTGTTTCTGCATTAGAAGGGAGGTGTTTCTGCATTTGAAGGGAGGTGTTTCTGCATTAGAAGGGAGGGGTTTCTGCATTAGAATGGAGGGGTTTCTGCATTAGAAGGGAGGGGTTTCTGCATTAGAAGGGAGGCGTTTCTGCATCCAAATTGCATGTGCATCGCCCTTGTTGAAATTTTAGCAAACACAGAAACGGGCCTATATAGAAGACCAAAAGTCATCTGGCACACTGCTTAGGATGTCAAAAACTTTTACTTTTTTTTGCCTAAAATCATTGATGTTACTACTAATGTGAAAACAAGACTAAATATGACTATTGTTGCTCACTTGACTGTCTTAAGACAATTGTCAAGTAATTTCAACATTCATTACAGACGTCAATTGTTGTACATCATGGCTACGCTGTTGGCATCACCTTTTACAGTGGATTTCTGCTGTTGTGGGCCTTTAACCATCTGTCTGACTTGTTGTTTACACAGGAGAGAGACGTGACTATCGCGGATGTGGGAAGAGTTTTACTCACTCAAGCTGCCTGACAGTACATCTGAGAGCACACAAGGGAGAGAAACCTTATAGCTGTGATCAATGTGGGAAGAGTTTTACTCACTCAAGCTGCCTGACAGTACATCTGAGAGCACACAAGGGAGAGAAACCTTATAGCTGTGATCAATGTGGGAAGAGTTTTACTCACTCAAGCTGCCTGACAGTACATCTGAGAGCACACAAGGGAGAGAAATCTTATAACTGTGATCAATGTGGGAAGAGTTTTGTTCCATCTAGCCATCTGACTATACACCAGAGAACACACACAGGAGAGAAATCTTACAGCTGTAGTCAATGTGGGAAGAGTTTTATTCAGTCAAGTAGCCTGGTATCACACCAGAGAACACACAAGGGAGAGAAACCTTACCACTGCTCTGCCTGCAGAAAGAGTTTTGTTTGTTCAACATATTTAAAATCACACCAGAAAATACACACAGTAGAGAAACCTTCTAACTGTACTCAATGTGGAAAGAGGTTTAAATCACTCAAGCTGGCTGATAGTACACCAGAGAACACACACAGGAGAGAAATCTTACAGCTGTAGTCAATGTGGGAAGAGTTTTATTCAGTCAAGTAGCCTGATATCACACCAGAGAACACACACAGGAGAGAAATCTCATAGCTGTGATCAATGTCACAAGAGATACTCTGATAAAATATCTCTGATCAAACATCAGAAAATACATTAATGAAGGAGTTGTTTCATGATATCAATGAAATGTAGGAGTATTTTAATGATGTCACAATGTAGAATGTTTAAACATTGTAGAAGGAGTATTTTAATGATGTCACAATGTAGAATGTTTTAACATTGTAGAAGGAGTATTTTAATGATGTCACAATGTAGAATGTTTTAACATTGTAGAAGGAGTATTTTAATGATGTCACAATGTAGAATGTTTTCACATTGTAGTAGGAGTATTTTAATGATGTCACAATGTAGAATGTTTTAACATTGTAGAAGGAGTATTTTAATGATGTCACAATGTAGAATGTTTTAAAATTGTAGTAGGAGTATTTTAATGATGTCACAATGTAGAATGTTTAAACATTGTAGAAGGAGTATTTTAATGATGTTGTAGTAAAACGCCAAAGGGATCTACCTCCTGGTCCTCTTCCCCTGTCTTACCCACCAAGGGTAGAGGCAGAGATGACCTCGCCTACTGAAATACCGGATTGGGCAAAGCCACCAGAAGACGACTCAAGCCAACCAACTACTGGTGTCAGGAAGAATCACCCTCTGCCTCAAGTGACACCTCTGAATGGGAACAGCTGATAGACTCATTGCTGATAGAGTAAAGGCTCTGTCATAACCAGAGGCCCATATATGCACTGTAAGAAAAGCATTTCCTGTTGTAAGATATGTCATCACCCTCTCTGCTCTGAGGGAATGGGAGGAGCAGCGGATCGGGTGCAGAGAATCAAAAGGTATATAAAGAGACATTTGCCATTACTTTGGCGCTGACTTCTTGAATTCTGAATTCATTTAGACAACCATTTGACTTCGGGTAAATTGACACCTGACTCAAATTACTTAAAAGATTCTAACTTGTTGGATCTGAGAAGTAACTCTCCGATATACCGTTTAACTATCGAACAGTTGTTTTGTGGGTTTTGCGCCAGGTACGTGGCTGCTGATGCAAGTATATCCAGAGAGTTCTCTGTAGCCTCTCGATTGAGCTCAGCATCTCGACCTCGTTGCGGGCAGAGACTTTTTGATATTCCATTTGGGGCAGGGAATCACCAGCGGGTTCTCTCATCCAGTTCAAACTTGGATCTCTAAATTTAGTAAACCACCAAGTCAACCTCTCAGCCAGTAGAGGGGAGTCGCTACTAACTCAATTCTAAAAGAACTCTGACCGATTGAAACTCTGCTCCCGATCTCGTGGGTCTCCTCGTCATCTCTCAAAGGTAATTAAATAACTATTATAAGCATTTAATATAGAGATAAGTGTTATCATTGTACCAGGCATTTTATAGAGCATTAAGGCATTTGCATGTTTTTGATTAACGCTGTGTGTGACCGAGCAACAAATGGTGTATTTTGAAGTGTGTTTGATTGTAAAAGACAAAAAACAGTGTTTTCAAAAATAAACGGTCTTATTTTGTCTCGAGTAAAAGGTTATCTCTAGACGGCACCGGAGATAACAACTCTGACACTCCCTGCTACCGGGACACTGGAAACGGGGATCAATGCTCTATGACAGAATGAGTTACCATTAAAAGACAAGGAGGAAGGTGTGTCCAGTAGTGATTCATTTAATTGTCTTATCGATCTAAGTTTTATTTTCCAAGCGATACATAGCCGACGGGCAGAGTAGTGAGACTAAGTTGACTAAAGGTCTTCACACTTTAAACTAGATACATCACAGAGGGGAAACACTCAACCACAGGGAAGTCATATAGAGACTGGTAGGACTAGTGCTTAATAACAACTCAAGGACCAATTAGTGGTGAAGCAAAGAGACTCGAGGATAAAGGTAAAGGTTCACACATCCCAGCTAGAGACCGTTGAGAGTGACAAGGCAAAAGACCTCTCTACGCGGACAACGTATCGATACAGAAAGAGAGGCAGGGCTACGCGAGCGGTCCTGGTAATACCGAGATTACCTGAAGTATCTATAGTGCCCTGTCCAATCCAGGGAACGGGACGCTAACCACCTTTAGCACCCCGCTGCCGGCCAAGGGGCGGAGCTGAAGGTTTCGTATCGCGACAGTCTCTATCGAGCCGTAGGCAGGAACTCTAACGTAATTACAGAATTTATTTTTATTTTATTTTTTATTTAACCAGGTAGGCTAGTTGAGAACAAGTTCTCATTTGCAACTGCGACCTGGCCAAGATAAAGCATAGCAGTGTGAACAGACAACAAAGAGTTACACATGGAGTAAACAATTAACAAGTCAATAACACAGTAGAAAACAAAGGGGGAGTCTATATACAATGTGTGCAAAAGGCATGAGGAGGTAGGCAAATAATTACAATTTTGCAGATTAACACTGGAGTGATGAATGATCAGATGGTCATGTACAGGTAGAGATATTGGTGTGCAAAAGAGCAGAAAAGTAAATAAATAAAAACAGTATGGGGATGAGGTAGGTGAAAAACGGTGGGCTATTTACCAATAGACTATGTACAGCTGCAGCGATCGGTTAGCTGCTCAGATAGCTGATGTTTGAAGTTGGTGAGGGAGATAAAAGTCTTCAACTTCAGCGATTTTTGCAATTCGTTCCAGTCACAGGCAGCAGAGTACTGGAACGAAAGGCGGCCAAATGAGGTGTTGGCTTTAGAGATGATCAGTGAGATACACCTGCTGGAGCGCGTGCTACGGATGGGTGTTGCCATCGTGACCAGTGAGCTGAGATAAGGCGGAGCTTTACCTAGCATGGACTTGTAGATGACCTGGAGCCAGTGGGTCTGGCGACGAATATGTAGCGAGGGCCAGCCGACTAGAGCATACAAGTCGCAGTGGTGGGTGGTATAAGGTGCTTTAGTGACAAAACGGATGGCACTGTGATAAACTGCATCCAGTTTGCTGAGTAGAGTGTTGGAAGCCATTTTGTAGATGACATCGCCGAAGTCGAGGATCGGTAGGATAGTCAGTTTTACTAGGGTAAGCTTGGCGGCGTGAGTGAAGGAGGCATTGTTGCGGAATAGAAAGCCGACTCTTGATTTGATTTTCGATTGGAGTAGTTTGATATGAGTCTGGAAGGAGAGTTTGCAGTCTAGCCAGACACCTAGGTACTTATAGACGTCCACATATTCTAGGTCGGAACCATCCAGGGTGGTGATGCTAGTCGGGCATGCGGGTGCAGGCAGCGACCGGTTGAATCAAATCAAATCAAATCAAATTTATTTATATAGCCCTTCGTACATCAGCTGATATCTCAAAGTGCTGTACAGAAAAGCATGCATTTGGTTTTACTAGCGTTTAAGAGCAGTTGGAGGCCACGGAAGGAGTGTTGTATGGCATTGAAGCTTGTTTGGAGGTTAGATAGCACAGTGTCCAAAGACGGGCCGAAAGTATATAGAATGGTGTCGTCTGCGTAGAGGTGGATCAGGGAATCGCCCGCAGCAAGAGCAACATCATTGATATACACAGAGAAAAGAGTCGGCCCGAGAATTGAACCCTGTGGCACCCCCATAGAGACTGCCAGAGGACCAGACAGCATGCCCTCCGATTTGACGCACTGAACTCTGTCTGAAAAGTAATTGGTGAACCAGGCAAGGCAGTCATCCGAAAAACCGAGGCTCCTGAGTCTGCCGATAAGAATATGGTGATTGACAGAGTCGAAAGCCTTGGCAAGGTCGATGAAGACGGCTGCACAGTACTGTCTTTTATCGATGGCGGTTATGATATCGTTGAGTACCTTGAGTGTGGCTGAGGTGCACCCATGACCGGCTCGGAAACCAGATTGCACAGCGGAGAAGGTACGGTGGGATTCGAGATGGTCAGTGACCTGTTTGTTGACTTGGCTTTCGAAGACCTTAGATAGGCAGGGCAGGATGGATATAGGTCTGTAACAGTTTGGGTCCAGGGTGTCTCCCCCTTTGAAGAGGGGGATGACTGCGGCAGCTTTCCAATCCTTGGGGATCTCAGACGATATGAAAGAGAGGTTGAACAGGCTGGTAATAGGGGTTGCGACAATGGTGGCAGATAGTTTCAGAAATAGAGGGTCCAGATTGTCAAGCCCAGCTGATGTGTACGGGTCCAGGTTTTGCAGCTCTTTCAGAACATCTGCTATCTGGATTTGGTTAAAGGAGAACCTGGAGAGACTTGGGCGAGGAGCTGCGGGGGGGGCGGAGCTGTTGGCCGAGGTTGAAGTAGCCAGGTGGAAGGCATGGCCAGCCGTTGAGAAATGCTTATTGAAGTTTTCGATAATCATGGATTTATCAGTGGTGACCGTGTTACCTAGCCAAAGTGCAGTGGGCAGCTGGGAGGAGGTGCTCTTGTTCTCCATGGACTTCACGGTGTCCCAGAACTTTTTGGAGTTGGAGCTACAGGATGCAAACTTCTGCCTGAAGAAGCTGGCCTTAGCTTTCCTGACTGACTGCGTGTATTGGTTCCGGACTTCCCTGAACAGTTGCATATCACGGGGACTATTCGATGCTATTGCAGTCCGCCACAGGATGTTTTTGTGCTGGTCGAGGGCAGTCAGGGCTGGGGTGAACCAAGGGCTGTATCTGTTCTTAGTTCTGCATTTTTTGAACGGAGCATGCTTATCTAAAATGGTGAGGAAGTTACTTTTAAAGAATGACCAGGCATCCTCAACTGACGGGATGAGGTCAATGTCCTTCCAGGATACCCGGGCCAGGTCGATTAGAAAGGCCTGCTCACAGAAGTGTTTTAGGGAGCGTTTGACAGTGATGAGGGGTGGTCGTTTGACTGCGGCTCCGTAGCGGATACAGGCAATGAGGCAGTGATCACTGAGATCCTGGTCGAAGACAGCGGAGGTGTATTTGGAGGGCCAGTTGGTCAGGATGACGTCTATGAGGGTGTCCTTGTTTACAGAGTTAGGGTTGTACCTGGTGGGTTCCTTGATGATTTGTGTGAGATTGAGGGCATCTAGCTTAGATTGTAGGACTGGCGGGGTGTTAAGCAGAATCTTATGCATTCTAAATTACCGCCCATTTGGAAAAGGAAAATGCTATAACTATTTACTCTGAGCTGCTTTTCAATAGGTTGGTGGTAGATGGAAGGCCGTGTTGCCCAACTGAGTCCTTTGAAGAGTGTCTCTGGTGGTGAACGAAAAACGTTGTAGTGTCGTCGTTGTGTGGTAGAGGGGATACTCTGTCCGTCCATTCTGAGTCCATGTTTACAGCGCCCGCTGCTAACTCAACGGCTAGCAGGTATCACTTCTGTAGCGAATAAGAGTTCAAAGTTCATACCATTCGCAACCAAAGCTCAGGCTGAAGTTGGCTTCGTTTTGTAGTTATTATCTGAATCCTTCTGACATCGGACCGTCATCCTAATGTACCCGTATATCGCCGGTTAAACTGTTATGTATGTAAGCACTTCAGAGTTATACCAAGCTAATAAGTCACTCGTAAGATAAGGTTGTAAGAGTGTGCTTAACTGTATTTTTCATTTACTTTATAGTTCTGACTAAAACTACAGAATAAAGCCGCCAGTTAAAATCAAGGAACGGAGGGAGCTACACAATGTAATGTTCAGTTTGACAATATCAATGGAATAGACCAAAGCAGAGCCATGTATTTAGATATGAACAGATATATCGATGGAGGATAATGTCAGTATTTAGCTACGTTATTAGCTGTTTTGCTCACCAAAGGTGGAACAAAGTGAAATTGTTGATGTCAAAGCCTCAGTTCCGGGAGAGTAGTGGGTGAAACCATTCACCTCAGAAAAAGGGGTGATATAAATAACGTTTCCTTTCATTATGTGTTACTGAATTGATTGAAATATTTGCTGCCATTGTAGTAATGTTGGTAATACGAGAGGTCTTCGGACCTACCATTTTTGTATAATTTCCTTTGAAAGAACAACTAGTGTGTTTTGAGTGCTTCTCCCCTATTTGGGAAGTTGGTCTGCCCGCTCCTCAGTCTGACAGATATTCTGAGAGCAGGTTCAAGTCCTCTTCCTCTGGACATAAACACTGGTTCAAACTGTATAACACAATAGTGGTTTTGGAAAACTGGTTCATATATCCTAAAGGCAATAGCGAATGTGGCTCTGTAGATATTTATTTAGCCGTTCATGAATTGAAGACCTATTTCAGCCAGTTAACCAAGTTGTTGCTGTCTTAGCTAGCCGTGTTAATGACGAGCTAACGAGCACCGTTGGTCTCTGCACTACAATGTCACGCTAGTTATTACCAGCAGGTGATTTACTAGCAGGGGACTTATTGAAATATTAAGTGAATGTTTATTTTCTTACTACCTTAAAAGGTTTATATAAAAGGGTTGTACTTGTGCTCTGTATTTATGGATTAATATCACTTCACATTGAGGGTTTGTATCAATAACGTTACTGTTGTTCCTATCTAACAGATATCTTGTGTCCTACCTAACCATGTATCACTACTGTTGTTCCTATCTAACAGATATCTTGTGTCCTACCTAACCATGTATCACTACTGTTGTTCCTCTCTAACAGATATCTTGTGTCCTACCTAACCATGTGTCACTACTGTTGCTCCTATAACAGATATCTTGTGTCCTACCTAACCATGTGTCACTACTGTTGCTCCTATAACAGATATCTTGTGTCCTACCTAACCATGTATCACTACTGTTGCTCCTCTCTAACAGATATCTTGTGTCCTACCTAACCATGTGTCACTACTGTTGCTCCTATAACAGATATCTTGTGTCCTACCTAACCATGTATCACTACTGTTGTTCCTATCTAACAGATATCTTGTGTCCTACCTAACCATGTATCACTACTGTTGTTCCTATCTAACAGATATCTTGTGTCCTATCTAACCATGTATCACTACTGTTGTTCCTCTCTAACAGATATCTTGTGTCCTACCTAACCATGTATCACTACTGTTGCTCCTATCTAACAGATATCTTGTGTCCTACCTAACCATGTATCACTACTGTTGCTCCTCTCTAACAGGTATCTTGTGTCCTACCTAACCATGTATCACTACTGTTGTTCCTATCTAACAGATATCTTGTGTCCTACCTAACCATGTATCACTACTGTTGCTCCTATAACAGATATCTTGTGTCCTACCTAACCATGTGTCACTACTGTTGTTCCTCTCTAACAGATATCTTGTGTCCTACCTAACCATGTATCACTACTGTTGTTCCTATCTAACAGATATCTTGTGTCCTATCTGTCAATGTCTGTCATCACTGTTTGATATCTTTTACTGCAGATAAAAACCGAGTCAACCTGAAGTGTGGGTGTCTGTGTGCCTTTCTTCTGGGGGGCGATGTGAAGTTGGTTCCACCAGGTGTCTGTACTATATAAACACTGCTAATACAACAATAGTGCTAGGTGTCTGTACTACAGGTTCACACTCAAATTAAAATCTACATTTCTTAGATTCTTCCCAAAACTCAAACGTGATCTCCTGATTCTGATCCTGGTTTAATACTGTTATATACTTGTATTGTTTTTCTGTTAAAAAAAAGTTTGACTTTGAGAACAAAAACCTGAAATAAAAATGAGATAAATTCTGAAACCTGTTTCTTCGTCAGTTTCTCTGTTTCAATAATAGTAATACTATTATCCTACTGAACAGTACAGCTTGGGTTGGTCTATTAGTATCCTACTGAACAGTACAGCTTGGGTTGGTCTATTATTATCCTACTGAACAGTACAGCTTCGGTTGGTCTACTATTATCCTACTGAACAGTACAGCTTGGGTTGGTCTACTATTATCCTACTGAACAGTACAGCTTGGGTTGGTCTACTATTATCCTACTGAACAGTACCACTTGGGTTGGTCTACTATTATCCTACTGAACAGTACAGCTTGGGTTGGTCTACTATTATCCTACTGAACAGTACAGCTTGGGTTGGTCTACTATTATCCTACTGAACAGTACAGCTTGGGTTGGTCTACTATTATCCTACTGAACAGTACAGCTTGGGTTGGTCTACTATTATCCTACTGAGCAGTACAGCTTGGGTTGGTCTACTATTATCCTACTGAACAGAACAGCTTGGGTTGGTCTACTATTATCCTACTGAACAGTACAGCTTGGGTTGGTCTACTATTATCCAACTGAACAGTACAGCTTGGGTTGGTCTACTATTATCCTACTGAACAGTACAGCTTGGGTTGGTCTACTATTATCCTACTGAACAGTACAGCTTGGGTTGGTCTACTATTATCCTACTGAACAGTACAGTTTGGGTTGGTCTACTATTATCCTACTGAACAGTACAGCTTGGGTAGGTCTGACTGTGAAATACCAATATGGGATGTATAATTTTAGGTCATTCAGAGTGTATCACTGTTTCCCATATAATTTTTCACACAGGGCGTCTTTCCTTCTCTGGGCCGTTTGGAAAATGTTTTACTAAATTAGAGTTCTGAATACCAACTTCTCCAGGCACCACTACACCACTGACCTACACAACAGCTTTCAACATACCAGTATTTAGTTTGGAAACATTGAAATCTTTCAACATACCAGTATTTAGTTTGGAAACATTGAAATCTTTCAACATACCAGTATTTAGTTTGGAAACATTGAAATCTTTCAACATACCAGTATTTAGTTTGGAAACATTGAAATCTTTCAACATACCAGTACTTAGTTTGGAAACATTGAAATCTTTCAACATACCAGTATTTAGTTTGGAAACATTGAAATCTTTCAACATACCAGTATTTAGTTTGGAAACATTGAAATCTTTCAACATACCAGTATTTAGTTTGGAAACATTGAAATCTTTCAACATACCAGTATTTAGTTTGGAAACATTGAAATCTTTCAACATACCAGTATTTAGTTTGGAAACATTGAAATCTTTCAACATACCAGTATTTAGTTTGGAAACATTGAAATCTTTCAACATACCAGTATTTAGTTTGGAAACATTGAAATCTTTCAACATACCAGTATTTAGTTTGGAAACATTGAAATCTTTCAACATACCAGTATTTAGTTTGGAAACATTGAAATCTTTCAACATACCAGTATTTAGTTTGGAAACTTTAAAAACAAATGCTGGTATAAATAATACAATATTAAAATATGTCAAATTATCCATTTATTTGTTTCAAAAGTGGTGCAATGCTGTGAAAAACAGTTGTATTGAACTACAGTGCAATAATAATAGATATTCTCAAAATTGTGCTCGTCTTTGCAGGGGGACTCTTATTTAGAAGAAAATAATCTAATGTTGTGCTGCCAGCATATTATCCTGCTGCCAGCAGAACAGTAATATAAGAGTTCAACCTCAAATAGTTGTACGTGTGCAGCGAGGTACAACTGCAGAGATCTCTATAGTGAGGTAGATCACTAAGAGGTTCTGTCCATCAGGGGGCGACAAACGCCAGTTCATATTCCAGAATAGAGCACCACAGAATTATAGGCTCCCTTTGCCAAGTGGTCAGTTTGGAAATCCTCCGGCCTGGGCCAGGGGTGCGTCCCAAAAGTATTTACTGCTTCCTGAAGTGTGCACTCATTCACTACTCCCCATAAAGTGTAAAAACATTGGATTGGTGAAGGTGAAGGTTATAGCATGAGTTTCCATACTAATCAATTCCTGTCAAATCCTGTCAATTCCTGTCAAATCCTGTCAATTCCTGTCAAATCCTGTCAATTCCTGTCAAATCCTGTCAATGAAGGGAGGTGAACAAGCACACACTTTGGGAGGAAGGAGAGATTATTGGGGCAGAGACCAGGTATGTAGATGTTTCCCCAGCCAGGTACCACTACAACACATACCAGTCAATCAATATATCATCACTTTGGGAGGAAGGAGAGATTATTGGGGCAGAGACCAGGTATGTAGATGTTTCCCCAGCCAGGTTCCACTACAACACATACCAGTCAATCAATATATCATCACTTTGGGAGGAAGGAGAGATTATTGGGGCAGAGACCAGGTATATAGATGTTTCCCCAGCCAGGTACCACTACAACACATACCAGTCAATCAATATATCATCACTTTGGGAGGAAGGAGAGATTATTGGGGCAGAGACCAGGTATGTAGATGTTTCCCCAGCCAGGTACCACTACAACACACACACACACACACACACACACACACACACACACACACACACACACACACACACACACACACACACACACACACACACACACACACACACACACACACATAGTCTATGGAGGATAAATAACTACACACCAGGACAACAATACATCATAGTCTATGGAGGATAAATAACTACACACCAGGACAACAATACATCATAGTCTATGTGGAGGATAAATAACTACACACCAGGACAACAATACATCATAGTCTATATGGAGGATAAATAACTACACACCAGGACAACAATACATCATAGTCTATGTGGAGGATAAATAACTACACACCAGGACAACAATACATCATAGTCTATGTGGAGGATAAATAACTACACACCAGGACAACAATACATCATAGTCTATGTGGAGGATAAATAACTACATTGATGTCTTCTCTTCTCTCTTTCTGTTTGTTTGTTGTTTCTCTGAATTAGCAGGTGATATTATTATCCCCTCATCTGTGTGTGAGAGACAGGAAGACAGACAGAAAGAGCGAGAGACAGAGAGAGAGAGACAGACAGATGAGACCCCTAAGCAAGCTGGACCTGGTGCTCTGTTCACAAACACAAACAGACCCCAGAGAGTCCCAGGACAGCAAACATATTAGACCCAATTAGACCCAATTAGACCAATCATGAGAAAAAATATATAATTACTTGACACATTGGAAAGAATTAACAAAAGAAAATAGCAAACTAGAATTTAGCCCTAAACAGAGAGAACACAGTGGCAGAATACCTGACCACTGTGACTGACCCTAAACAGAGAGAACACAGTGGCAGAATACCTGACCACTGTGACTGACCCTAAACAGAGAGTACACAGTGGCAGAATACCTGACCACTGTGACTGACCCTAAACAGAGAGTACACAGTGGCAGAATACCTGACCACTGTGACTGATCCAAACTTAAGGAAAGCTTTGACTATGTACAGACTCAGTGAGTATAGCCTTGCTATTGAGAAAGGCCACAGTAGGCAGACCTCAAATCAAATCAAATTGTATTAGTTATGAGCCCCTAACGAATACTGCAGTTTTTAAAAATATGGATAAGAATAAGAAATGAAAGTAACAAGTAATTAAAGAGCAGCAGTAAAATAACAATAGCAGGACTATATACAGGTCAGTACCTGGCTCTCCAGAGAAGACAGGCTATGTGCACACAGCCCACAAAATGAGGTAGAAACTGAGATGCACTTCCTAACCTGCCAAATGATTGACCAGTTCATTCATACTGTATGTTGTAGTCTGTCCAAGAGGAGAATCACACAGACTGATCTCAGTTAATTCATACTGTATGTTGTAGTCTGTCCAAGAGCGGAATCACACAGACTGATCTCAGTTAATTCATACTGTATGTTGTAGTCAGTCAACGAGGAGAATCACACAGACTGATCTCATTTAATTCATACTGTGTGTTGTAGTCTGTCCAAGAGGAGAATCTCACAGACTGATCTCAGTTAATTCATACTGTATGTTGTAGTCTGTCCAAGAGGGGAATCACACAGACTGATCTCAGTTAATTCATACTGTATGTTGTAGTCTGTCCAAGAGGAGAATCACACAGACTGATCTCATTTAATTCATACTGTATGTTGTAGTCTGTCCAAGAGGGGAATCACACAGACTGATCTCAGTTAATTCATACTGTATGTTGTAGTCTGTCCAAGAGGGGAATCACACAGACTGATCTCAGTTAATTCATACTGTATGTTGTAGTCTGTCCAAGAGGGGAATCACACAGACTGATCTCAGTTAATTCATACTGTATGTTGTAGTCTGTCCAAGAGGGGAATCACACAGACTGATCTCAGTTAATTCATACTGTATGTTGTAGTCTGTCCAAGAGGGGAATCACACAGACTGATCTCAGTTAATTCATACTGTATGTTGTAGTCTGTCTAATAATTAAATCACACCAGACTGACAGCCTGTAATTTTATTAAAAGCATTCAGTTGATTACATGGCAGTTTAGAGAGCAACATCACAACAATAATCTACTTCATAATCAATATCATAACATTTATAATCAATAACATCATTATCTCTATACTACTAACAACATAACACTAATCTACATCATAATCAATATAATAACGTTTATAATCAATAACATCATGAGAGGTAAACAACAACAAACCCCTTTATTAAAAAATGTTTCAAAATACAAAGAATGAACAGATGATTATAATAATACCTGGACTAATAATGGAAACACTTCAAGATAAAGAATCTAAGAGACACTAAATAAGATAAAGTATCTAAGAGACACTAAATAAGACAAAGAATCTAAGAGACATAAAATAAGATAAATGTTACCCAAAACCCCATGTTACCCAAAACCCCATGTTACCCAAACCCCCATGTTACCCAAAACCCCATGTTACCCAAACCCCCATGTTACCCAAAACCCCATGTTACCCAAAACCCCATGTTACCCAAACCCCCATGTTACCCAAACCCCCATGTTACCCAAAACCCCATCTTACCCAGAACCCCCATGTTACCCAAAACCCCATGTTACCCAAACCCCCATGTTACCCAAACCCCCATGTTACCCAAAACCCCATGTTACCCAGAACCCCATGTTACCCAGAACCCCATGTTACCCTGGTGGTAAAAAACAAACCAAATTAATAATGGTGGTTGCAGTCACTCCTTTTAGATTTCTTCCAAGGTTCTAGAAAGTTAAAGTAATTCTGGTTTGTCACTACATTTTAAACACCAGTCCACTGCTGACCATCGATTTAAAACACAAAACTGACCTAAGATCAGCATGTAGGGTCAGCTTCATTCTCCTCCTACTCCGTCCCCTGGGCTGCTCTCTCCTCTCCCGGTCCAGCTTCAGCTCTGGAGCTCAGAGAGACCATCTCCATGGCATTGACATAAAGATCCATGCTGCTCACCCTGTTCACTCTCTTCTGCCTCCTGGTGGGCTAGGGAGACACAGCACCAACAGTCAGACATTTACTCTCTAGTATCTCCATTCTCTCCCTCAACCTCTCCCTCTAGTTTAAATGGCTTGTAACGTCTGAGTAAATGTCTTTACCTTGTAGTACAGGTAGGAGGTGGTGATGGCTGTCAGTAGGATCAGCAGCACTACAACGTGTCTGATGATGAAGGCTGGCAGAGGAGAGGCTGCAAACAGAAACACCTTTGATGAGGGGACTGATCATCATCACATAGATCTGTGGGAAATCTGTCAATGACAAAGTTATAAGTCTGGTTCATGTTCAGTTACCTGTGATGGTGAGGGAGAGGAGCTCACTCTCAGAGGAGAAGTGATGAGAGAAAACATAATTGTCATAAACACAGCTGTAGTTCCCTTGGTGGGAGTCATCTGCAGCAGGGAAGAGGAAGGCAGCAGAGTGATTGACAGCTGGCTGGGTCTGGGTTCTGTTGGAGCCGGTGAACGTGAGGAGGAAGGAGCCTCCTGGGTACTGTGGCTGAGTGGAGCAGGTGATGGTGAAGCTGTAGCCCCTGAACACCTCGGGCCCCTGGTGGCCCCTGAAGACCCCTCCCATTGGGTCAGTCAGGAAGATATCAGGCTGGACCAGGAGATCTGTAACAATAAAAGAGAACAAGAAAAACCTCTTCAAATAGTTTCCTATAGATATGACAATAACATCAGCATGTAACAGTGCCAGCCACCCTCCCTCACAGGGCAACATGAGTAGTGGGCCTACAGTCACTGAGGGGCCAACAGTCATATGTTGATATCAGGCTGAAGCAGGACATCTGGAACAAGAGGAGAGAAAAAGAAAACGTAGCTCCTCAACTACTTTCCTCATTTAGATATGACAATAACATGACATGTGACAGTGGTAGTGAGTAGAGAAAAGAAAAGAGAGAGACAGTAATCTTACTATTTTCTCACTAAAACACACCTATATTGTCTCTCATATTCTTCACTCCTTCACTCTTGAGATTGTCAAGGACTAAACACAAATATGTTGGATAAAAGATTGTAGTTTGCTATGTTTGATGCTGTTAGAGATAGAAATGGGTTCTTAGTCACTCAGGATCGGGTTGGGAATAATGCAGGCAGGAGACAGGAATAAGTTCACTTCACTTTATAGAAAATAAACAGCTGGACATCCATCAGGCAGCTTCACTTCAGTACTATCTGATCTACAAGGTCTGATACTGTATGTCAGGGTCAGGATGGGCCAAGAGGAGAAAAGGTTACTGGTTATGATGACATCACTGGTGAGTACTCAGGAAAGATCAAATATATTTTTATCACTATCTCTCCCTCTTCCTCTCCTCCTCCCTCATTCTCTCTTTGTGACAGTGGTAGTGAGTAGAGACGTTCACTGAGGTAACACTCAAATACAAAGCATTCTGGGATATTTAAGTTGTATTTGATTCCTACTTGACTGATTGATCTATTTAGTAAAGCAGACTGACAAGTTAAACAGTCATCATGAGAGGTGCAGAGGAAGTTGTATGAATGAAGGAAATCAGTTGAATGTAATTATAATATGTTGTTATTTCCTGAGCAGATCACTGTGAGTCCAGGAAGGAGATATAATACATGGACAAAAGTATGTGGAACTCAGCAGTGAGTTTTACAACAGAGGATTATTTTTATGCTCTACGTGGTTCAACACTAGGCGGTCCGTTCTGTGTTGTCTACCACCTCACGGCTGAGCCGTTGTTGCTCCTAGACGTGCCACGTTTAAAGTCACTGAGATCTTCAGTAAGGACATTTTGCTGCCGATGTTTGTCTATGGAGATTGCATGGCGGCGTGCTCAATTTGATAAACCTGTCAGGTGTGACCGAATCCACTAAAGTCCACTTATTGTTGGCCATATAGTGTATCTTGCTCTTACCTGCGCAGATCACTTTGAGTCCAGGAAGAATATCATAGCTTCTGGAACACTCCCTCAGTGTGCGCTCAGACCCAAAACAGTGAACTCTGAACCCTCTAGTGGTGTATCCAGGTAGTACTGAAACAGTGGAGCCACAACCCAGCTGTCTACACACTACTGCAGCTGTAAACATCACGTCAGAGAGAGTTCCCACAGTCCTCCACTCTCCCTGGTCGTACCACTCCACTCCACCAGCACAGCGACTGCCACCTCCCACCAGCCTCACATCATCAGGCTCTGAGAAAAGAAAAGAGAGAGACAGTAATCTTACTATTTTCTCACTAAAATACACCTATATTGTCTCTCATATTCTTCACTCCAGGTGAGAAACAATGTTGATTGAGTGTAAAACTGTTTCTTACCTGAGCAGGTGAGTCCAACAGCATTACCAGGTAGGCAGGTGTTGTTCTCTCTGTCTGAGGTGTCACAGTCCAGGAGAAGGGACTCTTTGCCTTTACACTGGAACTCTTTATCCCAGGTCTGACCCCCACCTTCTCCATAGAGCCCCCCCTGTAGAGCTGCAGGAGCCCCACAGCCAAGCTCCCCACAGACTACCTCTGCATCCTGCCGGTCAAAGTCAGCTTCACACACTGAGGCCCAGGACTGATTGGACTTCACCTCCACTCTCCCAGAGCAGAGACCAGCTCCATCCACAAGCCGCACAGACTCTGGAGAAAAAGAGTTGGTTGAACATTCAATCAGTTTTGTTGATGAATCTGTCAAGGACTCAACACAAATATGTTGGATAAAAGATTGTAGTTTGCTATGTTTGATACTGTAAGAGGTAGAAATGGGTTCTTAGTCACTCAGGATCAGGTTGGGAATAATGCAGGCAGGAGACAGGAATAAGTTCACTTCACTTTATGGAAAATAAACAGCTGGACATCCATCAGGCAGCTTCACTTCAGTACCATCTGAACTACAATGATCTGCCCATGAACATCTCCCATAAACCAATATGACAAACACAAATATAATGTTTAAATACATCTGACATCTCTCCCTCTATTTAAATAAAATAAAAACACATAAAACATGATACATGGTAATATTGTATAATGTATAAATGAATCTCTCAACATGACCAGTCTCTTACCTGAACAGGTCACATGACGATAATATCCACCATCATTATAGACACCAGGTTCTTCTATGATGTCACACTGTCCAATAGAAGACTCATTTCCATAGCAAATACTAAATAGTGTTACTCCTCCTCTTCCCTCTTCAATCAGAGGTCCTCTAGATTCAGCTACAGGATTCCCACAGTCCATCTCTCTACACAAAACCGCAGTCTCTCTCATGCTCCACCACCTAGTACATAGACCTGACCACTCTCCTCTGTAGAAGACTTCCACTGTCCCAGAACAGGAAGTGGTTCCATTCACCAGTCTGACTGAGTATTCAGCTGTAAACAGCAGAGAGGAAAACACAGTGGTGAGGACAGATGATGACAGTGATTCTGTTATTCTAACAGCAGTGATGCTTTGTGGTTGACAAGTATTAGTAGTTCCATAAAACACTACTTGTTATTGGGGTTTAGAATGGTTTGTATGGATACATGAATTTCTCCATGTGGGATAATAAAGTTGATGAATATTGAACTGCTATAATCACTGTAGATTTATACTCTACCTACCTGGTGGACTGACGCTTTGAGCCTGGAGATCTGAGGAGAAAGAGACAGAGAGAAACAAAGGAGAAAGGGAGGAGTCAGAGGAAGAGAGAGACAGAGGTTAAATGAACATCAACATGACCTTTCATGATGTGATGTGGAAGACAGGCTTATCGTTGGTATGGTGCAACAACACCCATGTGTACATACACTATATATACAAAAGTATGTGGACACCACTTCAAATGAGTGGATTCTATTTCAGTCACACCCCTTCCTGACAGATGTAAAAAAAAAAAGCAAGCACTCAGCCATGCAATCTCCATAGACAAACATTTGCAGTAGTATGTACTTAATGAAGAGCTCAGTGACTTTCCCCTCTCTTCTCCCCTCTATTCTCCTCCCCCTCTCCTCTCCTCTTCTCCCCCTCTCTTCTCCAGTCTATTCTCCTCTTCTCCCCTCTATACTCCTCCCCCTCTCCACTCCTCTTCTCCCCCTTTCTTCTCCCCCTTTCTTCTCCTTTCTTCTCCTCTTCTCCTCTTTATCCGGGGCTTTGGTCAGGTAGCCAACTACTCCCGGAGGTTTATCCGGGGCTTTGGTCAGGTAGCCAACTACTATCGGAGGTTTATCCGGGGCTTTGGTCAGGTAGCGAACTACTACCAGAGGTTTATCCGGGGCTTTGGTCAGGTAGCCAACTACTACCGGAGGTTTATCCGGGGCTTTGGTCAGGTAGCCAACTACTACCGGAGGTTTATCCGGGGCTTTGGTCAGGTAGCCAACTACTACCGGAGGTTTATCCAGGGCTTTGGTCAGGTAGCCAACTACTACCGGAGGTTTATCCGGGGCTTTGGTCAGGTAGCCAACTACTACCGGAGGTTTATCCGGGGCTTTGGTCAGGTACCGACTCCCATTACCTCACTGCTGAAGGGGGGACCGGTGCGACTGCAGTGGACGGCTGAGGCGGACAGGGCTTTTGGTCACCTGAGGGCTCTGTTTACCTCGGCTCTCCTGCTGGCTCATCCGGATCTGGGATAGGAGCCGTGCTCCCTCAGCACTCGGGTACGCCACTAAAGCTCCGCCGCTGTGCTTTCTTTTCGAAGAAGGTGGAGACTGAACCCTCGCCAGGCAAGGTGGAGACTGAACCCTCGCCAGGCAAGGTGGAGACTGAACCCTCGCCAGGCAAGGTGGAGACTGAACCCTCGCCAGGCAAGGTGGAGACTGAACCCTCACCAGGCAAGGTGGAGACTGAACCCTCGCCAGGCAAGGTGGAGACTGAACCCTCGCCAGGCAAGGTGGAGACTGAACCCTCGCCAGGCAAGTGGGCCATGTTGTTTTTTACCCTTTTTGTTTTCACTGTTTCCTACAGACCAGGTTCCCAGAACGCTAAGGCAGACACACCGTCCTACAGACCAGGTTCCCAGAACGCTAAGGCAGACACACCGTCCTACAGACCAGGTTCCCAGAACGCTAAGGCAGACGTACTGTCCTACAGACCAGGTTCCCAGAACGCTAAGGCAGACACACTGTCCTACAGACCAGGTTCCCAGAACGCTAAGGCAGACACACTGTCCTACAGACCAGGTTCCCAGAACGCTAAGGCAGACACACTGTCCTACAGACCAGGTTCCCAGAACGCTAAGGCAGACACACTGTCCTACAGACCAGGTTCCCAGAACGCTAAGGCAGACACACTGTCCTACAGACCAGGTTCCCAGAACGCTAAGGCAGACACACTGTCCTACAGACCAGGTTCCCAGAACGCTAAGGCAGACACACTGTCCTACAGACCAGGTTCCCAGAACGCTAAGGCAGACACACTGTCCTACAGACCAGGTTCGCAGAACGCTAAGGCAGACGCACTGTCCTACAGACCAGGTTCGCAGAACGCTAAGGCAGACGCACTGTCCTACAGACCAGGTTCCCAGAACGCTAAGGCAGACGCACTGTCCTACAGACCAGGTTCCCAGAACGCTAAGGCAGACACACTGTCCTACAGACCAGGTTCCCAGAACACTAAGGCAGACGCACTGTCCTACAGACCAGGTTCCCAGAACGCTAAGGCAGACGCACTGTCCTACAGACCAGGTTCCCAGAACACTAAGGCAGACACACTGTCCTACAGACCAGGTTCCCAGAACGCTAAGGCAGACACACTGTCCTACAGACCAGGTTCCCAGAACGCTAAGGCAGACGCACTGTCCTACAGACCAGGTTCCCAGAACGCTAAGGCAGACGCACTGTCCTACAGACCAGGTTCCCAGAACGCTAAGGCAGACGCACTGTCCTACAGACCAGGTCCACAGAACGCTAAGGCAGACACACTGTCCTACAGACCAGGTTCCCAGAACGCTAAGTCAGACGTACTGTCTCGAATGTATGACACAGAGGAGCGGTCCATAGATCACACTCCCGAACTTCCGGCCTCTTGCCTGGTGGCGCCTGGTGGCACCAAGATGGCGTAGCAGTAAGTCGTCCTGTCGTGTCCCTGTATATTTTGTTTATATTTAGTTTATTTTTCGTTTTTTTACATATTTTTAGTTTTTTACATATTTTTAGTTTTTTACATAGCTATCCCTTTAAAAACATTTTGCTAAACCTAAGCTTCCAAATACGCTGGATCTTCACAACTAGCTATCTAGCTAAACCGCAACCCCGGATGATTACCCCTGGCTAGCGTTTCCACCCACTTAGCTTGAAGCTAGCCCGGCCTGCGCTACCACCGTAGCATACTCCTGAGCTACAATACCCGGGCCCACGACCGGTCTATCGATGTCACCGCATGAAGAGGAATAAACAGACTCACCCCATCGCGACGTCCCCCAAAGGCTAACTCTCTAGCCCTCGCTATCTCCCTGCTTGCTAATTCGGCCTGCTAACTGCTAGCTTGTCCAGCTCCGGTCCGCTAACTGCTACCTTGTCTAGCCCGGGCCTACAAACTGTTAGCTTGTTAGCACAGGCCTGCTAACCGCCTGAATCGCCGCGTCCCAAACGCCCACCGGACCCATATTTACTTTCTATCTCTTTTGACTTTTAATTTGTTTATACCTTCCGGAAACCTGCCTCACCCAATGTGATACGGAATCGCTATTATTTTTTATTTATTTTTAGAACACACTCAAGAACCTCCAGAAGCTAACCAGCTAACTAGCTACAAGCTATTTAGTCATTGTTCGTTTTTTTTAACCTGGATAACACTCGCCAGTCCAGCTTCCCTTCCCCATCCACCGCTGCCCCCCGGACACTGATCTCTTGGCTACATAGCTGATGCACGCTGGACTGTCCATAAATCACGGTACTCCATTCTGCTTGTTTGTTTTATCTGTTGGCCCCGTTGCCTAGTCTACGCCATTTTACCTGCTGTTGTTGTGCTAGCTGATTAGCTGTTGTCTCACCTACTGTTTTAGCTAGCTTTCCCAATTCAACACCTGTGATTACTGTATGCCTCGCTGTATGTCTCTCTCAAATGTCAATATGCCTTGTATACTGTTGTTCAGGTTAGTTATCATTGTTTTAGTTCACAATGGAGCCCCTAGTTCCACTCTTCATACCCCTGATAACTCCTTTGTCCCACCTCCCACACATGCGGTGACCTCACCCATTACTACCAGCATGTCCAGAGATACAACCTCTCTCATCATCACCCAGTGCCTGGGCTTACCTCCGCTGTACCCGCACCCCACCATACCCCTGTCTGCGCATTATGCCCTGAATATATTCTACCATGCCCAGAAACCTGCTCCTCTTATTCTCTGTCCCCAACGCTCTAGGCGACCAGTTTTGATAGCCTTTAGCCGCACCCTCATACTACTCCTTCTCTGTTCCGCGGGTGATGTGGAGGTAAACCCAGGCCCTGCATGTCCCCAGGCACCCTCATTTGTTGACTTCTGTGTTCGAAAAAGCCTTGGTTTCATGCATGTCAACATCAGAAGCCTCCTCCCTAAGTTTGTCTTACTCACTGCTTTAGCACACTCTGCTAACCCTGATGTCCTTGCTGTGTCTGAATCCTGGCTCAGGAAGGCCACCAAAAATTCAGAGATTTCCATACCCAACTATAACATCTTCCGTCAAGATAGAACTGCCAAAGGGGGAGGAGTTGCAGTTTACTGCAGAGATAGCCTGCAAAGTAATGTCATACTTTCCAGGTCCATACCCAAACAGTTCGAACTACTAATTTTGAAAATTACTCTCTCCAGAAATAAGTCTCTCACGGTTGCCGCCTGCTACCGACCCCCCTCAGCTCCCAGCTGTGCCCTGGACACCATTTGTGAATTGATCGCCCCCCATCTAGCTTCAGAGTTTGTTCTGTTAGGTGACCTAAACTGGGATATGCTTAACACCCCGCCAGTCCTACAATCTAAGCTAGATGCTCTCAATCTCACACAAATCATCAAGGAACCCACCAGGTACAACCCTAACTCTGTAAACAAGGGCACCCTCATAGACGTCATCCTGACCAACTGGCCCTCCAAATACACCTCCGCTGTCTTCAACCAGGATCTCAGCGATCACTGCCTCATTGCCTGTATCCGCTACGGAGCCGCAGTCAAACGACCACCCCTCATCACTGTCAAACGCTCCCTAAAACACTTCTGTGAGCAGGCCTTTCTAATCGACCTGGCCCGGGTATCCTGGAAGGACATTGACCTCATCCCGTCAGTTGAGGATGCCTGGTCATTCTTTAAAAGTAACTTCCTCACCATTTTAGATAAGCATGCTCCGTTCAAAAAATGCAGAACTAAGAACAGATACAGCCCTTGGTTCACCCCAGACCTGACTGCCCTCGACCAGCACAAAAACATCCTGTGGCGGACTGCAATAGCATCGAATAGTCCCCGTGATATGCAACTGTTCAGGGAAGTCCGGAACCAATACACGCAGTCAGTCAGGAAAGCTAAGGCCAGCTTCTTCAGGCAGAAGTTTGCATCCTGTAGCTCCAACTCCAAAAAGTTCTGGGACACTGTGAAGTCCATGGAGAACAAGAGCACCTCCTCCCAGCTGCCCACTGCACTGAGGCTAGGTAACACGGTCACCACTGATAAATCCATGATTATCGAAAACTTCAATAAGCATTTCTCAACGGCTGGCCATGCCTTCCGCCTGGCTACTTCAACCTCGGCCAACAGCTCCGCCCCCCCCGCAGCTCCTCGCCCAAGCCTCTCCAGGTTCTCCTTTACCCAAATCCAGATAGCAGATGTTCTGAAAGAGCTGCAAAACCTGGACCCGTACAAATCAGCTGGGCTTGACAATCTGGACCCTCTATTTCTGAAACTATCTGCCACCATTGTCGCAACCCCTATTACCAGCCTGTTCAACCTCTCTTTCAGATCGTCTGAGATCCCCAAGGATTGGAAAGCTGCCGCAGTCATCCCCCTCTTCAAAGGGGGAGACACCCTGGACCCAAACTGTTACAGACCTATATCCATCCTGCCCTGCCTATCTAAGGTCTTCGAAAGCCAAGTCAACAAACAGGTCACTGACCATCTCGAATCCCACCGTACCTTCTCCGCTGTGCAATCTGGTTTCCGAGCCGGTCATGGGTGCACCTCAGCCACACTCAAGGTACTAAACGACATCATAACCGCCATCGATAAAAGACAGTACTGTGCAGCCGTCTTCATCGACCTTGCCAAGGCTTTCGACTCTGTCAATCACCATATTCTTATCGGCAGACTCAGTAGCCTCGGTTTTTCGGATGACTGCCTTGCCTGGTTCACCAATTACTTTGCAGACAGAGTTCAGTGTGTCAAATCGGAGGGCATGCTGTCCGGTCCTCTGGCAGTCTCTATGGGGGTGCCACAGGGTTCAATTCTCGGGCCGACTCTTTTCTCTGTGTATATCAATGATGTTGCTCTTGCTGCGGGCGATTCCCTGATCCACCTCTACGCAGACGACACCATTCTATATACTTTCGGCCCGTCTTTGGACACTGTGCTATCTAACCTCCAAACAAGCTTCAATGCCATACAACACTCCTTCCGTGGCCTCCAACTGCTCTTAAACGCTAGTAAAACCAAATGCATGCTTTTCAACCGGTCGCTGCCTGCACCTGCATGCCCGACTAGCATCACCACCCTGGATGGTTCCGACCTAGAATATGTGGACGTCTATAAGTACCTAGGTGTCTGGCTAGACTGCAAACTCTCCTTCCAGACTCATATCAAACATCTCCAATCGAAAATCAAATCAAGAGTCGGCTTTCTATTCCGCAACAAAGCCTCCTTCACTCAAGCCGCCAAGCTTACCCTAGTAAAACTGACTATCCTACCGATCCTCGACTTCGGCGATGTCATCTACAAAATGGCTTCCAACACTCTACTCAGCAAACTGGATGCAGTCTATCACAGTGCCATCCGTTTTGTCACTAAAGCACCTTATACCACCCACCACTGCGACTTGTATGCTCTAGTCGGCTGGCCCTCGCTACATATTCGTCGCCAGACCCACTGGCTCCAGGTCATCTACAAGTCTATGCTAGGTAAAGCTCCGCCTTATCTCAGCTCACTGGTCACGATGGCAACACCCATCCGTAGCACGCGCTCCAGCAGGTGTATCTCACTGATCATCCCTAAAGCCAACACCTCATTTGGCCGCCTTTCGTTCCAGTACTCTGCTGCCTGTGACTGGAACGAATTGCAAAAATCGCTGAAGTTGGAGACTTTTATCTCCCTCACCAACTTCAAACATCAGCTATCTGAGCAGCTAACCGATCGCTGCAGCTGTACATAGTCTATTGGTAAATAGCCCACCCTTTTCACCTACCTCATCCCCATACTGTTTTTATTTATTTACTTTTCTGCTCTTCTGCACACCAATATCTCTACCTGTACATGACCATCTGATCTTTTATCACTCCAGTGTTAATCTGCAAAATTGTAATTATTTGCCTACCTCCTCATGCCTTTTGCACACATTGTATATAGACCCCCCCTTTGTTTTCTACTGTGTTATTGACTTGTTAATGGTTTACTCCATGTGTAACTCTTTGTTGTATGCTCACACTGCTATGCTTCATCTTGGCCAGGTCGCAGTTGCAAATGAGAACTTGTTCTCAACTAGCCTACCTGGTTAAATAAAGGTGTTCTCAACTAGCCTACCTGGTTAAATAAAGGTGAAATAAAAATAAATAAAAAATAAAAACCGGTAGTGTGGGAGCTGGACGCAGACATCGAGCGGCGTTACGTACAGAGCCCACTCCCCTCCACCTGCCCAGAGGGACGTTACAGTCCTTAGAGCCCACTCCCCTCCACCTGCCCAGAGGGACGTTACAGTCCTTAGAGCCCACTCCCCTCCACCTGCCCAGAGGGACGTTACAGTCCTTAGAGCCCACTCCCCTCCACCTGCCCAGAGGGACGTTACAGTCCATAGAGCCCACTCCCCTCCACCTGCCCAGAGGGACGTTACAGTCCTTAGAGCCCACTCCCCTCCACCTGCCCAGAGGGACGTTACAGTCCTTAGAGCCCACTCCCCTCCACCTGCCCAGAGGGACGTTACAGTCCTTACAGCCCACTCCCCTCCACCTGCCCAGAGGGACGTTACAGCCCACTCCCCTCCACCTGCCCAGAGGGACGTTACAGTCCTTAGAGCCCACTCCCCTCCACCTGCCCAGAGGGACGTTACAGTCCTTAGAGCCCACTCCCCTCCACCTGCCCAGAGGGACGTTACAGCCCACTCCCCTCCACCTGCCCAGAGGGACGTTACAGTCCTTAGAGCCCACTCCCCTCCACCTGCCCAGAGGGAAGTTACAGGCCTTAGAGCCCACTCCCCTCCACCTGCCCAGAGGGACGTTACAGCCCTTAGATTACACTCCCCTCCACCTGCCCAGAGGGAAGTTACAGCCCTTAGCCAATCCACAATGACCGTGGTCTCACCTGTCTGTGGACTTCCTCACAGATCTTCCTCCCTCACGGTCCTGGTCGTTGTGGATCGGTTCTCTAAGTCCTGCCATCTCCTTCCTTTACCCAGTCTCCCTACGGCCCTACAGACTGAAGAGGCCCTGTTTACACACGTCTTATGGGCACTATGGGGTGCCAGAGGATATAGTGTCTGATCGAGGTCCCCAGTTCACGTCAAGGGTCTGGAGGGCGTTTATGGAAAGTCTTGGGGTCTCGGTCAGCCTTACCTCTGGTTTTCACCTCTGCCACCGGGTTTTCACCTCCGCCACCGCAGTGAGGCCCTAGTCTGGCTCTCGACCCGAAACCTGCCCCTCCGCCTGCCCTGCCGGAAGCTGGGCCCGCAGATTGATGGGCCATTCAAAGTCCTGAGGAGACTGAACGAGGTTTGCTACAGGTTACATCTTCCCCCCGATTACCGTATTAACCCCTCGTTCCATGTGTCTCTCCTCAGGCTGGTGGTGGCTGGTCCACTCCAGGAGTCTGAGGTGCAGGTGGTTCCTCCACCCCGTCTGGACATCGAGGGGGCCCCGGTGTATGCTGTTCGAGCCATACTGGACTCGAGGCGTCGGGTGAAAGTCCTTCAGTACCTCTTGGAGTGGGAGGGGTACGGTCCGGAGGAGAGATGCTGGGTGCCGGTGGAGGACGTTTTGGACCCTTCGTTGCTGTGAGGGTTCCACCATCTCCATCCGGATCGCCCTGCGCGTCAAGGGGGGGTACTGTTACAACTTCCACAGAAGTCGGTCCCTCTCCTTGTTCGGGCAGCGACGTCACCGGCCTTCTAGCCATCGCCACCGGCCTTCTAGCCATCGCCGATCCACTTTTCATTTTCCATTTGTTTTGTCTTTGTTTTACACACCTGGTTCCAATTCCAAATGACATGTTCATTATTTAACCCTCTGTTTTCCCCATGGTTTTTGTGCGGGATTGTTTTATGTATGTTTGGTCTGTTACTGTGGGCTCGGTATTTATGACACGTTATTGGAATATTTGAGTAAAGTTACATGTGTTACTCATCTCTACTGTCCTGACTCCTCTGCACCAGCTACCCCCAGACCATTACAGTTTGACTGTTAACGAAGTAGCTGAATTGTCAAACACCGTAGCCTGAGGTCACCCAAAGAAAAGTAATCCACAACTTTCTCTTGTAAAGAATTACAAATCTACCACTTTCATATAAACCCCTCGATACACAGCAGAACATCTACACTGAATCCATCCACCAAACATCCTGATTTGTTTTAATGAACACTTTTTATAACACTAAAATAACCTTCAACTACATTATACAGTGGGGCAAAAAAGTATTTAGTCAGCCACCAACTGATGTCCTCTGACAGCTCTTTGGTCTTGGCCATAGTGGAGTTTGGAGTGTGACTGTTTGAGGTTGTGGACAGGTGTCTTTTATACTGATAACAAGTTCAAACAGGTGCCATTAATACAGGTAACGAGTGGAGGACAGAGGAGCCTCTTAAAGAAGAAGTTACAGGTCTGTGAGAGCCAGAAATCTTGCTTGTTTGTAGGTGACCAAATACTTATTTTCCACCATAATTTGCAAATAAATTAATTAAAAATCCTACAATGTGATTTTGTCACAATTTTCTCATTTTGTCTGTCATAGTTGAAGTGGACTATGATGAAAATGACAGGCCTCTCTCATCTTTTTAAGTGGGAGAACTTGCACAATTGGTGGCTGACTAAATACTTTTTTTGCCCCACTGTACAACAGTCCGATGCAGGACACCATCACAACTTAACTGACATTAGTGCCTGTCCCCAGATGGACAGTTAGGCTACAGTAAAGTACATTTACAGGTGATCACATCATTGTCCTGCTTTGAGACAGATTACCATTTGCAGGGCTGTCTTACAATATCAAATCACATCTCAGTAACTGTCACACGTGTACATCAGTATAACAGCATCTTACCTGTGAACCAGAACAGGGTCATCAGTACCACTGCAGGTATCATATCTGTCTCTAACTTGGGCTCCACTGATGAAACAAGTCTACTGTCATGAAGAGAGGACTGAAGAGTGAGAAATACTGCTAGGCTATATGACTTCTATAAGAGGTGAACTCAACCTTTAAGCAGACAAGATCAGACAAGATGATGGTTAAACCCACCCACCTACAGGAAACACTGACAATAGAAAAACTCCACAGGAAACTGCTGGCAGAGCAGCAACGTTTCACATAGTGTGTCCTATAATATAACCTCTAACTTTCTACTGCTTGAGTTCACCTCTTATAGAATATTGTCTTCATGTTCCAGCACCTAAATATAAACAGTACCAATTCCAAATGATATGTTCATTATTTAACCCTCTGTTTTCCCCATGGTTTTTGTGCGGGATTGTTTTATGTATGTTCGGTCCGTTACTGTGATGGTCTCATGTTAGAGCAGGAGAAGGGGGGTGTGGTGTGGAAGCTAGAGGTCTGTTACCAAGTCAACTCAACAGGCCTGATGCTATATGTCAGGGTCAGGCTGGACTGGGCCAAGAGAGGAACAGGTTACTGGTTATGATGACATCACTGGTGTTGTCTCTCTCTCACTCTTCCTATCTCTCTCGCTTCTCTCTCTCCCTCCTCCCCTGCTCCTTCTACCACCCAGTCTGTCAGTAAGAAACTAAACTCATATAATGAACTGCGTTTATTTTCAGCAAACTTAACATGTGTAAATATTTGTATGAACATAACAAGATTCAACAACTGAGACATAAACTGAACAAGTTCCACAGACCATGTGACTAACAGAAATAGAATAATGTGTCCTGAACAAGGGGGGGACAAAATCAAAAGTAACCAGGCAGTATCAGGTGTGAGAGGAGGGAGGAGAGGACGGGAGAGGAGGGACGGGAGAGGAGACAGGAGGGAGAGGAGAGGAGAGGAGAGGAGAGAGAGGAGAGGAACGGGAGAGGAGAGGAGAGGAGAGGAGAGGAAGGGAGAAGGAGAGGACGGGAGAGGAGAGGTAGGGAAAGAGGTGGACAAGGGAGAGGAGAGGATGGGAGGAG
>NW_022262974.1:0-113649 GCF_002021735.2 Oncorhynchus kisutch | reverse complement strand
CAATTTATGTTGTTGTCTGATGCACTCGTCTGCTCCATAGTTGGCTGGCGGAGTATGACAAGGTCATATCCTATCTCCATTTCTGGAAGAATGACCTTTGGTAGTTTTACTGTTTCCCAACAAACAAAAAAGCACCAATGAAAAAGCACTGTTTCACCATGGTTTAATAGGAGCTTCTTAGAGCAGCTATTAAAAGACCTTCATTTCTATGTATCTCAGCGTGTGGGTTTCCACCCATTCCTCAGATACTCGGGAGAGGGGAAAAAGTAGTGTTTCCCATAATCTAATGCTCTATAATGATCATTAGGTCTTCACAAGATTCCTGACAGTGGCTGGTGTAAGGGGGGTTGTGAATCACCTATTTGGTTGATGGGACCTTGGACCTTGCATTAACTAGTAACTGTTCTACACAGAAATGCACAGCAGTGAGCATCTTTTGAATGTTTAGGCAAGTTTGAACAAACTCAAATTCCACCTCTTCTGAAGTTGATTCAAGCAGTGTGAAACATAATAAGCAGTCAAGGCAGGCACCAAGTGACTATGGGGGGGAATTGATTTTTTTTGTCTGATGTCCAAATCCGTTAAGGCCCTATTTGCTTAAAACATAAACATTTTTTATTTAAAAAAAAATAAGTTTGATCTGTTATGGCATGAACTTGTAAGTAGGATGAACCTCTATAGACAAAAACAGGGCAATTGCATACAATTCCAGATTTTGTTGTATTAACAGGGTCTCATGCCCCCCCCGCTTTCCATAGGGTAATAATATGTGAAGGCTGTCCACACAAAAAAGGCCTCCATGGCAGCAACCAGAACCGAGAGCTCAAATTCGTCCTCAAGTATCGCACACTTTCTCTTCTAACATTGAGATAATGACCCACCAGCTTAGCACAGCTGGCATTTAAACGTGACCCCTGTAAACTGTAAAGGGTACATCTCTTCCTAGGTGTTGGCGGTGGCGAATGACAGCACTTCCTGTATGGGGGGATGCAAATGCCGAGATCAAACACCACGGCGGCTCACACAGACAAAGGAGAGGGCTTGTCGTAGCTATACATCCACGGTAACTTATCTTCCTCCCCAGAGAACAGACACACAAACAACCCGGGCAGTTGTTCCCAGGAAACATTAGGCTAAAGGAGTCTTATCAGCACTGGGGAAAGGAAGTTGCTTTTCTGCTGCCTGGTGGTGGGGGGCTTCAAGTTGTATGAGCGAGAAAATACGGGGATAGCCTTTCCTTCCTGTTGTGGATTCTCCCTCCCTGGTAAAACCAACATCCTAGTGTCAAAACCAACATGAGGTATAGTGGTAGCCTAGTGGTTAGAGCGTTGGGCCAATGACCTAAAGGTTGCTGGATCGAATCCCCGAGCTGACAAAGTAAAAATCTGTCGGTCTGCCCCTGAGCAAGGCAGTCGATTAAGACAGCCCCCCGCACCTCTTTGATTCAGAGGGGCTGGGTTAAATGTGGAAGACACATTTCAGTTGAAGGCATTCTGTTCTAAAACTGACTAGGTTTCCCTTAGTGCCGGTCTTGCAAACATCGTCTGTTGTGCTTCATGTGTCATACAAGCCCATTCAACTAGGTTAAGATCATAGTCTCAGCTGTAGAAACCAACCACAATGGATTTTAATCATTTATATTTGAGATGTCCAACCAATTTACAGGTCAAACTAGTCCCTTGCATGAAATGAAGCCAAAATATTCTCAAAATTAATGTCAAAGCTTATCGTTGTCATCTAGAGCGAGTAATCACTTATTGTGGATATGGGGTAATCTTTTTGTTAAATCAACCAAAAAACAGTTGAGTGATTGTCATGCAGCAAACACAAGAACACCAGGGAACAGGAATGAAGATAATCCAGAGCGTGACCTTACCTGTACTTCCTAATGTTTGTAGAACCGTACTCCAAATGTAACTGTGGTGCCCTCGACTTGACTGGTTCCTGCGCGACAGGGTACAACAAAGCACTTCAATTAACAATGGGGGGGGGATACACTTTTACTGACTGGCAGTTTCCCCCACAGCATTTGGGTTCAAATTGCTAACTTAAATTGTAATGAGACTTTTGCGAGCTTCATATTTTTTGGTAGTACAGCAATTTATAGCCGTCTGGAGAGCTATTAGAATGGCATGAGTCATTTCCCGTGCCACAGCTTTTAGAGGCACACCTAAGCTGGCATTTCCACCAGCTACTATTTATCTGCTTGTCCAGAACAGTCCTGCCAGGCAACCATTGTGCCACACATATCCCAGCCTAGCTTGTGATGTATGAAGAGCATTAGGACTATTAACTTCAATACATGTTAGCAGGTATCCTTTACAGGGGTCGCGTTAAGAGCTCAGAAATCTGCATTTTCAAAAAATATCTGTTTAAATAATTTCACCTGCGTTTTATATTGAAAGTCAAGTGTTTGGTCTTTCAATATAAATAAACTGGTCCGGGGAGTGCAACTATAGTTCTCCTTCACCAAAAATACATTCATGCAACACATTTGGCAGAAAATAGCTTCATTTTCATCAGATGACAACAGAAGTGCAACGCTATTTGGCTGGCAGCCACACAAGTAAATGAGCTTACAATGAATAAGCTAGTTATTCCTGTGTTGCAAAAAACAATGCATGGCCATCAAATTTCTAATGTTTACTATAGAAAGAATGCAGCCAGCTACATTTCCTAATGTTTTGCTTGAAGTTAATCTGGCATTTTACCAGAGAAAAGTAGACTACACTGAGAAAAGTACCAGAGAAAAGTAGACTACACTGAGAAAAGTACCAGAGAAAAGTAGACTACACCAGTCAGAGCGTTGGACTAGTAACCGAAAGGTTGCAAGTTCAAATCCCCGAGCTGACAAGGTACAGATCTGTTGTTCTGCCCCTGAACAGGCAGTTAACCCACTGTTCCTAGGCCGTCATTCAAAATAAGAATTAGTTCTTAACCGACTTAAAGGTAAAAAAAAAAAAAAATCATAATCACTAGTTAAACTAGTAATATCATCAACCATGTGTAGTTATCTAGTGTGTCCTGCGTTGCATATAATCGATGCGGTGCACATTCGCGGAAAAAGGACGGTCTTTGCTCCAACGTGGTTAGGTACACGTTGGAGAAATGACAGTCCTTTTTCCGTGAATGTGCACCGCATCAATTATATGCAACGGTACAGAGAGAAATTGTCCTATATATACTATATTAACTACAACCTAAAACCTCTTACCTTGGAATATTGAAGTCTCATATGAAAGTTGTTGGTTCCATTTAACATGTTCTCATGTTCTGAGCAAGGAACTTAAAAGTTAGCTTTTTTTACATGGCACATATTGCATGTATTTTCTTCTCCAACACTTAGTTTTTGCATAATTTTTTTCACCAAATTGAACATGTTTCATTATTTATGAGGCTAAATGGATTTTTATTGATGTATTATGTTAAGTTAAAATAAGTGTTCAGTATTGTTGTAATTGTCATTATTACAAATAAAATAAAATAAAAAGTCGCCCGATTAAATCGGTATCTGCTTTTTTTGTTCCTCCAATAAATCGGTATCAGTGTTGAAAAACCCTAATCGGTCAACCTCTAGTTAACACCTATACAATTGGGATAAGTGCCATGGGATTATTAATGACCACAGAGAGTCAGGACACCTGTTTAATGTCACATCAGGAAGACGGCACCCTATGCAGAGCAATGTCCCCTTCACTGCCATGGAGCATTGGGATTCGATCTTAAGACCAGAGGACCCTCCAACCCCACTTCCAACAGCATCTGGTCTCCCATCCAGGGACCTACTAGTGGCAACCCTGTTTAGCTTCAGAGGCAAGCCAGCAGTGGGATGCAGGGCGGTATGCTGGTATGCTGACAATTAGGCCTAGTCACATCCACATAAAAAAGGACAAGTCTAATTTCCCTTTCAGTATCAACCCTCAGAAATCTTATTTTGTAAACAAAGACTTCAGTAGCCTACAATTGATATGCATTCATTCTGGCCCGATTCGAAGTATACAGAGCAGTGCTGCTGTCAAGTACCTCATACGACAGCCCCCAAACTCCTCTAGACCTGTCCTTTAGAGAAATTACTGCCAGGGCTCACCATGTTGACTGTCAACAACTTAAAGACAGTCTTCTGCTTCAAAGGCAGAGTCTGATGTTTTTCAGGCGATGTGTCCTCTGGGATCATTTTATTTATGTATTTATTTTGCCCCCTTTTCTCCCCAATTTCGTGGTATCCAATTGTTAGTAGTTACTATCTTGTCTCATCGCTACAACTCCCGTACGGGCTCGGGAGAGACGAAGGTCGAAAGCCATGCGTCCTCCGAAACACAACCCAACCAAGCCACACTGCTTCTTAACACAGCACGCATCCAACCCGGAAGCCAACCTCACCAATGTGTCGGAGGAAACGCCGTGCACCTGGCGACCTGGTTAGCCCTAGACCACTGGGCCACCCAGGTAGCCCCCTTTGCTCAATTATTGATGAGTGACAGATTATGCGTGTAGCCTTTGGGTCACCGCTAACTGTAGCCTACATAAGGCCTTTGGGTCACCGCTAACTGTAGCCTACATAAGGCCTTTGGGTCACCGCTAACTGTAGCCTACATAAGGCCTTTGGGTCACCGCTAACTGTAGCCTACATAAGGCCTTTGGGTCACCGCTAACTGTAGCCTACATAAGGCCTTTGGGTCACCGCTAACTGTAGCCTACATAAGGCCTTTGGGTCACCGCTAACTGTAGCCTACATAAGGCCTTTGGGTCACCGCTAACTGTAGCCTACATAAGGCCTTTGGGTCACCGCTAACTGTAGCCTACATAAGGCCTTTGGGTCACCGCTAACTGTAGCCTACATAAGGCCTTTGGGTCACCGCTAACTGTAGCCTACATAAGGCCTTTGGGTCACCGCTAACTGTGTTCGTAGCTTATGCCCGCCCATACCATAACCCCACTGCTACCATTGGGCACTGGTATACACGCTTTCTGCCATCTGCCCTGTACAGTCAAAACTGGGATTCATCTGTGAAGAGCACACCTCTCCAGCGTGCCAGTGTCCATCGTAGCTGAGCATTTGCCCACCGAAATCGGTTACGACCCCGAACTGAGCACACAGATGAGCTTCCCTGAGTAGGTTTCTGACAGTTTGTGCAGAAATTATTAGGTTGTGCAAATCCACAGTTTTATCAGCTGTCTGGGTGGTTGGTCTCAGACGATGCCGCATGTGAAGAAGCTGGATGGGGATGTCCTGCGCTGGCGTGGTTACACGTGGTCTGTAGTTGAGGCTGGTTGGACGCATTGCCAAGTTCTCTAAAATGATGTTGGAGCCAGCTTATGGTAGAGTAAATGAACATTCAATTCTCTGGCAACAACTCAATTCCTGCAGTCAGCATGCCAATTGCACGCTCCCTTAACTTGAGACATCTGTAGCATTGTGTAGTGTTACAAATTCGCACATTTTAGAGTGGCATTTTATTGTCCCCAGCACAAGGTGCACCTGTGCAATGATCATGCTGTTTAATCAGCTTCTTGATATGCCACACCTGGTCAGGTGGAAGGATTATCTTGGCAAAGGAGAAATTCTCACTAAACGGGATGTAAACAAATATGTGCAAAAACACAATGAGAAATACGTTTTTTATGTGTATGGAAAATGTCAGTGATCTTTTATTTCAGCTCATGAAACCAACACATGTTGTGTTTATATTTTTGTTCAGTGCATTTTTTTCAGGAGAGAGTACTTACCAGTTTAATAGCTACATACTCATTGGTGTAGAGATTTTTACCTGAAACAAAGCAGAGAGAGAGGTGGCATTCAGATAAGAGCACTTTGGTTATTACTCAACCTACTGAAGGGCTTGCCTAAATAGAGTGTTTTGGTGTTTGGCTTAGTAGACAGCAAATGACCATCTCCAAAAGCAGTTTCAGAGCAGGACAAAAAAGGCATAGAAAAATAGTGAGCTTTGCGTTGCTCAGGGGAACTTCAGTCCAGCCTCAAGAAATGAGTGTGTATGCATCAATCTATCTCTAGACAGCGGTTTGTGTGTGACCCAATGATTCACAGTTGAAGTCGGAAGTTTACATACACCTTAGCCAAATACATTTAAACTCAGTTTTTCACAATTCCTGACATTTAATCAGAGTAAAAATGCCCTGTTTTAGGTCAGTTAGGATCACCACTTTACTTTAAGTGAAATGTCAGAATAACAGTAGAGAGAATGATTTATTTCAGTTTTTATTTCTTTCATCACATTCCCAGTGGGTCAGAAGTTTACATACACACAATTAGTATTTGGTACCATTGCCTTTAAATTGTTTAACTTGGGTCAAATGTTTCTGGTACCCTTCCACAAGCTTCCCACAAAAGTTGGGTCAATTTTGGCCCATTCCTCCTGAGAGCTGGTGTACCTGAGTCAGGTTCGTAGGCCTCCTTGCTCGCACACACTTTTTCAGTTCTGCCCACAAATGTTCTATAGGATTGAGGTCAGGGCTTTGTGATGGCCACTCCAATACCTGGAATTTGTTGTCCTTAAGCCATTTTGCCACAAATGTGGAAGTATGCTTGGGGTCATTGTCCATTTGGAAGACCCATTTGCAACCAAGCTTTAACTTTCTGACTGATGTCTTGAGATGTTGCTTCAATATATCCAATAATTTTCCTACCTCATGATGCCATCTATTTTGTGAAGTGCACCAGTCCCTCCTGCAGCAAAGCACCCCACAACATGATGCTGCCAACCCCGTGTTTCACGGTTGGGATGTTGTTCTTCGGCTAGCAAGCCTCCCCCTTTTTCCAGCTAACATAACAATGGCTATTATTGCCAAACAGCTCTATTTTTGTTTCATCAGACCAGAGGACATTTCTCCAAAAAGTATGATCTTTGTCCCCCCGTGCAGTTGCAAACAGAAGTCTGGCTTTTTTAATGGTGGTTTTGGAGCAGTGGCTTCTTTCTTGCTGAGCGGCCTATCAGGTTATGTCGATATAGGACTCGTTTTACTGTGGATATAGATACTTCACAAGGTCATTTGCTGTTGTTCTGGGATTGATTTGCACTTTTCGCACCAAAGTACGTTCATCTCTAGGAGACTGAACGAGTCTCCTTCCTGAGCGGTATGACAGCTGCGTAGTCCCATGGTGTTCATACTTGCGTACTATTGTTTGTACAGATGAACGTGATACCGTCAGGCGTTTGGAAATTGCTCCCAAGGATGAACCAGACTTGGGGAGGTCTACAATTTATTTTCTGAGGTCTTGGCTGATTTATTTAGATTTTCCCATGATGTCAAGCAAAGAGGCACTGAGTTTGAAGGTAGGCCTTGAAATACATCCACAGGTACACCTCCAATTGACTCAAATGATGTAAATTAGCCTATCAGAAGCTTCTAAAGCCATGACAATTTTCTGGAATTTTCCAAGCTGTTTAAAGGCACAGTCAACTTAGTGTATGTACACTTCTGACCCACTGGAATTGTGATACAGTGAATTCTAAGTGAAATAATCTGTCTGTAAACAATTGCTGGAAAAATTACTTGTGTCACACACAAAGTAGATGTCCTAACCGACTTGCCAAAACTATAGTTTGTTAACAAGAAATTTGTGGAGTGGTTGAAAAACAAGTTTTAATGACTCCAAGCTAAGTGTAATGTAAACTTCCGACTTCAAATGTCTATATACACTAGATTACTAATGCGTGGGCGCTGTGTTGAAGCCACCGCACTGACATTTCGGGCCTCCCCCACAATTGTAAAAAATATTTAGAAAGTTATAGAAATGCATTTATTAATGTCTACATTTTTTTTTACCTCATATTATATTACAGAAACCTTATGCAAACTTTCAAATTATATTACGTGAGCTAAACACAAAAGTAAAATATAACATTTTCCTTGGCATATATTTTTTTTGATAAATTTTATGGACGAAAACAAAAGTTAAATAAATGTAATGTTATTTAAATTTTTTTTAAATAATGTAGAATTCCAGTAATTCCTATGGAGGACTGCTCTTAAATGAGGAGCGCCAATATGGCCGACCGGTGGTTTCAAAACCTCTCAATGACCAATACCAGGTTTTATAAACATCATTGGTGTGACCCCAGTATGCTCCATTCAGCAAGCAGGCCCCGCCTATGGCCATCACGTGTACTAGCTAATCTACTCAATTAAGAGAAATGCATTGATTATTGGTACAGCAGCATAGCAGAGTACCACATGTACTACTACAACGGAATTCTGTACACAGACACAACATTAGTGCCGATGGGTCTCAGAGACAGTGGTGTCGGTCTTGTGTTGCTGTGGGAGGTTATAATATAACCAGTTATAACAGCACACGTTGAAGCTGATAAACCTTCTCAGTCCTCCGTGTCATTGGATTGTCAGAATGTCATGAATTTAGCATCTGAAATATGGCTTTTATGTTCCTGGCCATGATAGGCCAAGCCACTGAAAGACTGTGCATTATTTATGTGATTACTATGAAGCAGGCATGAATAAATCACTATCAATATGCCTATCCCCGTGAGCCCAAAATAAAAGCACTATGGACAACATAAGGGATACTGGGTCTGGGAGGCTTGTGTGGCCAATAGTGATGCACGGTATTAAAAAATATATATATACAAAATAATGATTTCACCTTTATTTAACCAGGTAGGCTAGTTGAAAACAAGTTCTCATTTGCAACTGTGACCTGGCCAAGATAAACCACGGTAATATACTACTCAGTATCGTGATACTTGGTCTGGTATTGTAAGTAATATGTTGGTATCATGACAACACTAGTGTCCAACACATCGTATGAAATCATCAACACAACAAAGAGCAGTTCATGTTACCACATGTAAACCGAGTGTCCTTGGGTGGATCAATATGAAATACAGTCCTACCATTATAAAGATTACATTAACTCCTCTTACCGAGCTTCAGTTCTCCGAAGTTGCCGCAGCCGATCTTCTTGCCCACGCGGAAGTTAGGTCCCACCATGAGAACCCCGGAGGAGGCTGAGGAGCTGGAGGGTCTGGAGTGCCCGCTGCGCCCCTGTGCCACCTTGCTGCTCCTCGCCGGCCGCTCACCCTCTTTTGGATGGTCCATGGCACTGCGGGAACCGCCGGGCGGCTGCTGCTGCTTCGAGGGATCCAGTTAGAGGCCTCGGGCCGTGCCCACCACAGCCCGTCACTGGCACAGGGCCGCTGGCTGCCCCTTCGCCCCCCCTCTACCACTCACTGTGGTGGCTGGCCGATGTGCTCGACATCGGGGTCGGAACAGGGAAGAGATAGGAGACCTAGGGAGCAAGCAGGAAGTAAACACGTTAGGAGAAGTCCCTCAGTACAATGTCATTGAGTGAATGAGGACAATGGTGGTTTAAAGAGGTGATCTATGACTCAGCACTTTGGTTTCACCAGCAGGCCATCAATAAATCTAGACTGACTGTCCTACGAGGCACCTGGCCAATATGGGCTCCCGAGTGGCGCAGTGGTCTAAGGCACTGCATCTCAGTGCTAGAGGCGTCACTACAGACCCGGTTCGATTCCAGGCTGTATCACAACTGGCCGTGATTGGGAGTCCCATAGTGCGGCGCACAATTGGCCCTGCGTCGTTAGGATTAAGCCGGGGTAGGCAGTCATTGTAAATAAGATTTTGTTCTTAACTGACTTGACCAGTAAAAAAAAAGAAAAAACATAAATAAAATGAAAATATAGCTACTGAGATCTTTTGTCTGGCTGAACGGGACATACTTTAAATCAGAGCATGCTGGACTGTTAGCTACCATGCTTATTAAAGCTAGGAATCCTTACTTGCTACAGCAATGTTTTTAACTTAATGATTTTTACCCATTGATTTGATGACTATAAATGTTTAAATGCAGTGTTTAGATCAACTGTCAATACCCATCCAGAACACAAAATAAACATTATTTTACTGTAAACAAACACCATATAGCCTCAATTTAAATATAATTTTGATATCATGGATGGTCAGGTCTTGCATACATAGCTCTGCCTTTGAATTTGAGTTAACATTTCTCTAGGCTCATCCCTAAGCTTTTACCAAAACAGAGGCAGGGTAACACCTTATTATTGTTTTAACTAAGGATTCTAGCCTTAAGGAGACAAATATGTTGAGTAGGACAAAGTTGAGCACATGGACTACAGTCAATTTCTTATCATTGTCTACTATTAGAAAGGTGAACAGAACAACATTGTTGTACGTCTCGCTCTACCACCAAAGACTTGCTAGAGAGATACTAACCAACATGAAATGTAGTCAAGAGGTTTGACCCTGGAGACAAAGTGAAAGTCGTGATTTTAATCATCTTAGATTACACCCACTGGCTGTACTCAAGGATGTGGGTAGTGAGATTATTATGTAAACCATTACATAAAGTTGTCTCACAGCAGGGAAACAAAATAACCACTTTACACACAGCCTGGACTTCATCAACAGAATGTCTTGCCCATGAGAGTGTGTTAACAGGCCTAATCATTGTAAACCCGATCACACTGTCTTGAGACTGCCTGATTGTCAGTAATGATTTCTTGCTCATTAATTACAATAGCACACCAGTGGTGTGTAACAACTTCATAAAATGATCAGTTAGGAGACAAAAGTAGTGAAAATAGATGTAGCCTAGGACTACTTTCAATGGACCTACAAAGCTAGCTCCCTTTCCCAAGAGCCACCAGTGCGACCTCAACCAAATGATGTTTGCACATCGATAACTGCTCAAAGTATTTGTTTTATATCAACACAATGAATCCTGAAAAGCATAGATGATTTGCTGAGACATGGAGGCATGGGTGAAGCTGGAGTAGTGTGTGTGTGTGCACGCTCCGGTGACTCATGTTCAGTATCTCAAATTCTATCTCAGCGTCAAAGACAGCCAGTCTCTCCCAAGGGCAGCTCCACAGCCTTCCCATTACATAAACCCCCAAAACAGTGCATGACTACAAAACAGGGAGAGCACAGCACAGCAAAGACAGCAGTGGTGTTGGTGAGGTGACAACTTATCCAGTCCCAGCCAGAGGCAATCATTTCCATCTATCTGGCTGCACAACAGTCATGCTGGATCTTGTGTGCATACATGGTTGTATTAGACCTAAATGACTAGTGTTATTGCCTTAGATGAATGAGTGTGCTACTTTTTTCCAGTCCAATAATCAAATTGGAAAATTGGCCTTCATGTGTGTTTTTAGGGGGTCGATATTTACTACATGCTGCTCACCTAGTGGTGGGTATAACATTAACTTGCATTAATACTGTCATCTAATAAAAGTTAGATAACAGTGTAGGTTACCTTACTTTAAGTCTATATGACCTTAGCCATATGTTAAGCCATCTGTGCATTACAACCATTAACTTCAACACAGGATTTCCCACATCCCGGTATCTGAAATGCACTTCTGTTGTCATGCACACATGATGCCAAAAAAACATAACATTGATGGCTTTCCTGCTAAGTAGTTTTTTTTGGCATGTGTGTGCATGACACCATCAGAAGTGTTTTTCAGACACCAGGCAGTGGGAAATCCTGTAATAGGAGTATATAGTATATTCTTACTCATAGCCATCAGTCTTTGAATGTGATGATTTATGATTACGTCCATGATACAAATGTTATTGCTCGTTTCCCCAGAAAAGGATAGACAAAAGCATTTATTAGCTAAAACAAAAAAAGGACTCTCTTTTAATGGTCCTGAGGTGCAGTTGTCTTAATATCAGTTAATCATTATGTGTAGGCTGTAGTATTGATACTTGTCTGTGGTGATAAAACATTTTTCCAAGTAAGGGATCAATAAAGTACTACTCTACTCTCTAGTAGGCTATACAGTTGAGGTAGCTCAGACAACAGGCCGCATTATCTCTCTAGTAGGCTATACAGTTGAGGTAGCTCAGACAACAGGCCGCATTATCTCTCGTAGGCTATACAGTTGAGGTAGCTCAGACAACAGGCTGCACTATCAAACTGAGTGTTTGGGTGTTTAATGATCAAGACTGGTGACAAATAGCTACAATATCACTGCAGTGACAGTGTGTGGACAGGGTTAGCTCCAATATCACTGCAGTGACAGTGTGTGGACAGGGTTAGCTACAATATCACTGCAGCGACAGTGTGTGGACAGGGTTAGCTACAATAACACTGCAGTGACAGTGTGTGGACAGGGTTAGCTACAATAACACTGCAGTGACAGTGTGTGGACAGGGTTAGCTACAATATCACTGCAGCGACAGTGTGTGGACAGGGTTAGCTACAATAACACTGCAGTGACAGTGTGTGGACAGGGTTAGCTACAATAACACTGCGGCGACAGTGTGTGGACAGGGTTAGCTACAATAACACTGCGGCGACAGTGTGTGGACAGGGTTAGCTACAATAACACTGCGGCGACAGTGTGTGGACAGGGTTAGCTACAATATCACTGCAGTGACAGTGTGTGGACAGGGTTAGCTACAATATCACTGCGGCGACAGTGTGTGGACAGGGTTAGCTACAATATCACTGCGGCGACAGTGTGTGGACAGGGTTAGCTACAATATCACTGCGGCGACAGTGTGTGGACAGGGTTAGCTACAATATCACTGCGGCGACAGTGTGTGGACAGGGTTAGCTACAATATCACTGCGGCGACAGTGTGTGGACAGGGTTAGCTACAATATCACTGCGGCGACAGTGTGTGGACAGGGTTAGCTACAATATCACTGCGGTGACAGTGTGTGGACAGGGTTAGCTACAATATCACTGCGGCGACAGTGTGTGGACAGGGTTAGCTACAATATCACTGCGGCGACAGTGTGTGGACAGGGTTAGCTACAATATCACTGCGGCGACAGTGTGTGGACAGGGTTAGCTACAATATCACTGCGGCGACAGTGTGTGGACAGGGTTAGCTCCCGACTGTCCTCTACAATGAGTTTGTCACAGGTGTCAAACTCATATGCAGGGCCGAGTATCTGTGGGTTCACTCCTCTCTTGTACCTTATAGATCAACTAGGGTCCCTGATTGGTTCAAAAAATATATATAAAAAATAAAAATAAACTCACCCTGTCGTCTAGGTCTTATTTGGCCAAATGAAAAGGAACTAACAAAACTAGCAGACACAGTCCTCCATGGACTGAGTTTGACACCCCTGCTCTAAAAAGGAGTCATTAACCTTCAGTGGAAAGATCAGATCTGGGGGGGTGGGGCAATATGGAGGGATTCCCACTGTGGCAGTGCCAGCTAGCAGCTGGTTCTCCCACTGTCTTCTCTCATGCACTGTAGCTTGAGGCAATTTCTCAGCCCCATTGACTTCCTTTCAAAGTTCCCCACACAACAACACAGGCCAACTCAACTTTTCCAAGCAGGCCTTCAAAGAAAACTTGTCGGGACACGGGCTGACCTAATTAGAGTTGTCACAATACCAGTACCGCGATACTAGGAAGTAAAGAAGCAAAGGCAACAAAACATGAAGCAGACTTAATTTCCTGAGGTTAACAGTCCTAATGTTTGAGGAAAAAAATCTTATGCTGTCAGTTTATTTATTTATTTATTTTACCTTTATTTAACCAGGTAGGCAAGTTGAGAACAAGTTCTCATTTACAATTGCGACCTGGCCAAGATAAAGCAAAGCAGTTCGACAGATAAAACGACACAGAGTTACACATGGAGTAAAAACAAACATACAGTCAATAATGCAGTATAAACAAGTCTATATACAATGTGAGCAAATGAGGTGAGAAGGGAGGTAAAGGCAAAAAAGGCCATGATGGCAAAGTAAATACAATATAGCAAGTAAAATACTGGAATGGTAGTTTTGCAATGGAAGAATGTGCAAAGTAGAAATACATTTTTTTATAAATAAATTAAAATTAAATACAGTTGGGAAAGAGGTAGTTGTTTGGGCTAAATTATAGGTGGGCTATGTACAGGTGCAGTAATCTGTGAGCTGCTCTGACAGTTGGTGCTTAAAGCTAGTGAGGGAGATAAGTGTTTCCAGTTTCAGAGATTTTTGTAGTTCGTTCCAGTCATTGGCAGCAGAGAACTGGAAGGAGAGGCGGCCAAAGAAAGAATTGGTTTTGGGGGTGACTAGAGAGATATACCTGCTGGAGCGTGTGCTACAGGTGGGAGATGCTATGGTGACCAGCGAGCTGAGATAAGGGGGGACTTTACCTAGCAGGGTCTTGTAGATGACATGGAGCCAGTGGGTTTGGCGACGAGTATGAAGCGAGGGCCAGCCAACGAGAGCGTACAGGTCGCAATGGTGGGTAGTATATGGGGCTTTGGTGATAAAACGGATTGCACTGTGATAGACTGCATCCAATTTGTTGAGTAGGGTATTGGAGGCTATTTTGTAAATGACATCGCCAAAGTCGAGGATTGGTAGGATGGTCAGTTTTACAAGGGTATGTTTGGCAGCATGAGTGAAGGATGCTTTGTTGCGAAATAGGAAGCCAATTCTAGATTTAACTTTGGATTGGAGATGTTTGATATGGGTCTGGAAGGAGAGTTTACAGTCTAACCAGACACCTAAGTATTTGTAGTTGTCCACGTATTCTAAGTCAGAGCCGTCCAGAGTAGTGATGTTGGACAGGCGGGTAGGTGCAGGTAGCGATCGGTTGAAGAGCATGCATTTAGTTTTACTTGTATTTAAGAGCAATTGGAGGCCACGGAAGGAGAGTTGTATGGCATTGAAGCTTGCCTGGAGGGTTGTTAACACAGTGTCCAAAGAAGGGCCGGAAGTATACAGAATGGTGTCGTCTGCGTAGAGGTGGATCAGGGACTCACCAGCAGCAAGAGCGACCTCATTGATGTATACAGAGAAGAGAGTCGGTCCAAGAATTGAACCCTGTGGCACCCCCATAGAGACTGCCAGAGGTCCGGACAGCAGACCCTCCGATTTGACACACTGAACTCTATCAGAGAAGTAGTTGGTGAACCAGGCGAGGCAATCATTTGAGAAACCAAGGCTGTCGAGTCTGCCGATGAGGATATGGTGATTGACAGAGTCGAAAGCCTTGGCCAGATCAATGAATACGGCTGCACAGTAATGTTTCTTATCGATGGCGGTTAAGATATCGTTTAGGACCTTGAGCGTGGCTGAGGTGCACCCATGACCAGCTCTGAAACCGGATTGCATAGCAGAGAAGGTATGGTGAGATTCGAAATGGTCGGTCAGTCACATTTGTTTATTTTGTAAACTACAAAACACAATATTTTACATAACGTAGGATTTTAAAGGACCATCGAGTTTAAAATCTGGTTTCGGAGTACTGGAATCGCGATAACACTGGACGGAACAAAAAGAATGTGTTGCATCCTTAAACCCACAATTCATAGTGTGGTCATTTTTTCAGTTTCTGACAATTAACAATCATTTCCAGTAATCGTACACATTTGGTGGAAGGGAGTTCTGTCATAAATAAAAGGATAAAAGAAAGTGGTTTGAGAACAAACCCTGGCACCTTGCTGGGCCTGGTGCCTCCTACAGACCTTGTGGTTAACCTGAGACCCTGGCACCTTGCTGGGCCTGGTGCCTCCTACAGACCTTGTGGTTAACCTGAGACCCTGGCACCTTGCTGGGCCTGGTGCCTCATATACATCTTGTGGTTAAACCAGTGACCCTGGCACCTTGCTGGGCCTGGTGCCTCATATACATCTTGTGGTTAACCAGTGACCCTGGCACCTTGCTGGGCCTGGTGCCTCCTATACATCTTATGGTTAACCTGAGACCCTGGCACCTTGCTGGGCCTGGTGCCTCCTATACATCTTATGGTTAGCCTGAGACCCTGGCACCACATCACACCTTCTCTTCCATGCTTCACGGTGGGAACCACACATGCAGAGATCATCCGTTCACCTACTCTGCGTCTCACAAATACATTGCGGTTGGCCCAAATAATTCAAATTTGGACTCGGTCTAATGTCCATTGCTCATGTTTCTTGGTCCAAGCAAGTCTCTCCTTCTTATGTGTCCTTTAGTAGTGGTTTCTTTGCAGCAATTTGACCATGAAGGCCTGATTCACGCAGTCTCCTGAAAAGTTGATGTTGAGATGTGTCTGTTACTTGAACTCTGTGAAGCATTTATTTGGGCTGCAATTTCTGAGGTGCAGTTACCTCTTATGAACATATCCTCTGCAGAAGAGGTAACTCTGGGTCTTCCTTTCCTGTGGCGGTCCTCATGAGAGCCAGTTTCATCATAGCGCTTGATGGTTTTTGTGACTGCACTTGAAGAAACTTTAAAAGTTCATGAAATTTGTTAGATGGAAGTTAGTCAATCTCTTAAACTTCTTAGAGATAGGGGGCAGTATTCGGAGGTTTGGATGACTGAGGTGCCCAAAGTAAACTGCCTGTTACTCAGGCCCAGAAGCTAGGATATGCATATGCATGGTAGTATTGGATAGAAAACACTAAAGTTTCTAAAACTGTTAAAATAATGTCTGTGTGTATAACAGAACTGATTTGGCAGGCGAAACCCAATGCTTTTCTATGGGGAAGCCAAATTATTAGGACACAGATTGCAGTTCCTATGGCTTCCACTAGAAGTCAACAGTCTTCAGAAAATGTTCCATGTAAAAAAAAAAAATGGAAATGAAGAAGTAGTCGTATTGTTTCTAAGTGTCACTCAGGTGGTGTTTTTCGCCGGTATTGAAAATGATTATTTACATTTTAGGGTACCTGAGGTTGGATGAGAAACATTGTTTGAAATGTTTGGACTAAGTTTACAGGTAACTTAGATCCTTTGTAGGCATGTTGGGCGAGTTGGAACCGGTGTATTTCTGAATCAAACGCGCCAAATAAACATTTTTAGTCATTTTTGGGATATAAAGAAGGACTTTATCGAATAAAACGACCATTCATTGTGTAACAGACCTTTGGGATTGCAAAAAGATGAAGATCTTCAAAGGTAAGCGATTTATTTTATCGCTATTTCTGACCTTCGTGATGCATCTGTTTGTTTTTTGATGCTTTTGTATGCGGGGCGCTGTCCTCAGATAATCGCATGGTATGCTTTCGCCATAAAGCCCTTTTGAAATCTGACTGGATTAACAAGAAGTAACTCTTTAAGCCGATGTATAACACTTGTATTTTTTATGAATGTTTATTATGACTATTTCTGTATTTTGAATTTGGCGCTCTGCAATTTCACCGTATGTTGTCGAGGTGGGTCGCTAGCAGAACGCCTGTGCCAGAAAGGTTAAAGTAATGGACTGTCGTTTCTCTTTGCTTATTTGAGCTGTTCTTGCCATAACATGGACTCGGTCTTTTACCAAATAGGGCTATCTTCTGTATAGGACCCCTACCTTGTCACAACACAAATGATCGGCTCAAACGCATTGAGGATAGAAATTCCACAAATGAACTTTTAACAAGGCACACCTGTTCATTGAAATGCATTCCAGTAATGATGTGCACAACTGAGAGCATCCTATTGGACTGTATCACCACCTGGTACAGCAACTGCACCAACCACAACCGCAAACCTATCCAGAGGGTGGTGTGGTCTGCCCAACGCATTACCGGGGGAAAACTTCCTGCCCTCCTGGACACCTACAGCACCCAATGGCATAGGAAGGCCAAAAAGATCATCAAGGACATCAACAATCCGAGCCATTGCCTATTCACCCCGCTAACATCCAGAAGGCGAGGTCAGTACAGGTGCATCAAAGCTGAGACCGAGAGACTGAAAAACAGCTTCTATCTCAAGGCCATCAGACTGCTAAACAGCCATCGCTAGCACATCAGAGGCGGCTGCCTATACACATAGATCAGGAATCCCTGACCACTTTTAGAAATGGATCACTAGACACTTTAATGTTTCTGTTCATTACTCATCTCATATGTATAAACTGCACTCTATAATAGAGGTCGACCGATTAATCGGAATGGCCGATTAATTATCTGCCTTATCATAACAATCGTAAATTGGTATTTTTGGGGGGCCGATTTTCGATTATGTACCTTTTATTTAACTAGGCAAGTCAGTTATTAAGAACACATTCTTATTTTCAATGACTGCCTAGGAACTGTGGGCTAACTGCCTTGTTCTGGGGCAGAATGACAGATTTTCACCTTGTCAGCTCAGGGGTTTCAATCTTGCAACTGCACAGTTAACTAGTCCAACGCTCTAACCATTGCACTCCACGAGTAGCCTGCCTGTTACGCAAATGCAGTAGAAACGAAGGTAAATTGCTAGCTAGCATTAAACTTATCTTATAAAAAAACAATCAATCATAATCACTAGTTATAACTACTAATCCAGTTTAGTAGGCAATATTAACCAGGTGAAATTGTGTAATATCTCTTGCGTTCATTGCACGCAGAGTCAGGGTATATGCAACAGTTTGGGCTGCCTGGCTCATTGCGAACTAATTTGCCAGAATTTTACGTAATTATGACATACATTGAAGGTTGTGCAATGGAACAAGAATATTTAGATTTAGGTATTTTATCTAACGGGTGGCATCCCTAACGGTTCCGTATTTCACTGAAATAAACATTTTGTTTTCAAAATTATAGTTTCCGGATTCGATCATATTACTGACCAAAGGCTCGTATTTCTGTGTGTTATTATGTTATAATTAAGTCTGATTTGATAGAGCAGTCTGACTGAGCAGCAGCAGAAACGTAATCATTCATATAAACAGCACTTTAGTGCGTTTTGCCAGCAGCTCTTCGCAAGCACAACGCTGTTTATGACTTCAAGCCTATCAGCCTAATGGCTGGTGTAACCAATGTGAAATGGCTAGCTAGTTAGCTGGGTGTGCGCTAATACTGTTTCAAACGTAACTCGCTTTTAGATTTGGAGTAGTTATTCCCCTTGCGCTGCAAGGGCCGTGGCTTTTGTGGAGCGATGGGTAACGATGCTTCGAGTGTGGATGTTGTCGATGTGTTCCTGGTTCGAGCCCAGGTAGGGACGAGGAGGGGGACGGAAGCTATACTGTTACACTGGCAATACTATAGTGCCTATAAGAACATCCAATAGTCAAAGGTATATGAAATACAAATGGTATAGTGAGAAATAGTCCTATAACTACAAACTAAAACCTCTTACCTGGGAATATTGAAGACTCATGTTAAAAGGAACCACCAGCTTTCATATGTTCTCATGTTCTGAGCAAGGAACTTAAACGTTAGCTTTTTTACATGGCACATATTGCACTTTTACTTTCTTCTCCAACACTTTGTTTTTGCATTATTTAAACCAAATTGAACATATTTCATTATTTATTTGAGGCTAAATAGATTTTATTGATGTATTATGTTAAGTTAAAAATAAGTGCTCATTCAGTATTGTTGTAATTGTCATTATTACAAATAAATAAAAAATAAAAATCCTCAGATTAAATCGGTATCGGCGTTGAAAAATCATAAATCGGTCGACCTCTACTCTATACTAGTTCAATGCAACTGACATATCTATATATATTATTAATCCATTCCTTACTTATTTTTTATGTGTATTGGGTATATGTTGTAAAACGTAGATAATACTTGTTAGATATTACTGCACTGTCGGAGCCAGATGCACAAGCATTTTTGCTACACCTGCAATAATCTGCTAAACACGTGTATGTGACCAATACATTTGAAAAATTTGATTTGATACCTCATGAAGCTGGTTGAGAGAATGCCAAAAGATCCACAGATGATGCAATCTATTGCACTCCACAGGTACCCTTTCCCACCTGGACAAAAGGAACATGCTATTAATTGACTACAGCTCAGTGTTCAACACCATAGTACCCTCAAAGCTCATCACTAAGCGAAGGACCCTGGGACTAAACACCTCCCTCTGCAACTGGATCCTGGACTTCCTGACGGGCCACCTCCAGGTGGTATGGGTAGGTAACAACAAATCTGCCACGCTGATCCTTAACATGGGGGCCCCTCAGGGGTGCGTGCTCAGTCCCCTCCTCTTCACCCATGACTGCATGGCCAGGCACGACTTCACCATCATTAAGTTTGCTGACAACAACAGTGGTAGGCCTGATCACCGACAACAATGAGACAGCCTATAGGGAGGAGGTCAGAGACCTGTCTGTGCCAGGACAACAACCTCTCCCTCAACGTGATCAAGACTAAAGAGATGATTGTGGACTACAGGAAAAGGAGGACCGAGCATGCCACCATTCTCATCAGCAGGGCTGTAGTAGAGCAGGTTGAGAGCTTCAAGTTACTTGGTGTCCGCATCACCAACAAATTACCATGGTCCAAACACACCAAGACAGTCGTGAAGAGGGCATGACAAAGCCTATTCCCCCTCAGGAGCCTGAAAATATTTGGCAAGGGTCCTCAGATCCTCAAAAAGTTATACAGCTGCACCATCCTGACTGGTTGCATCACTGCCTGGTATGGCAACTGCCGGCCTCCGACCGCAAGGCACTACAGCGGGTCGTGCGTACGGCCCAGTACATCACTGGGGCCAAGCTTCCTGCCATCCAGTACCTCTATACCAAGCGGTGTCAGAGGAAGGTCCAAAAAAAAAGTGTCAAAGACTCCGGCCTCAATTACCTCGACTAATCGGTGCCCCTGCATATTGACTCTGTACCGGTACCCCCTGTATATAGCCTCACTACTGTTATTTTACTGCTGCTCTTTAACTATTTGTTATACATTTTTTAGGTAATTATTTTTCTTAAAACTGCCTTATTGGTTAAGGGCTTGTAAATAAGCCTTTCACTGTAAGGTCTGTCGTATTCGGCACATGAGACAAATCAAATTTGATTTGAAGCTGTCATAAAGGCAAAGGGTGGCTACTTTGAAGAATCTCAAATATATTTTAATTTGTTTAACACTTTTTGGTTACTACATGATTCCATCTGTGTTACTTCATAGTTGTGACGTCTTCACTATTATTATACTATGTAGAAAATAGAAAAATAAAGAAAAACCCTTGAATGAGTAGGTGTGTCCAAACTTGACTGGTACTGTATGTCCATATATACTGTAAATAACGTCATTTATATTATATACACGTCAATATATTTCGTCTCAGATAGCCAGATTAACATCAAATGAGTAATCATTCTACTGTAGGTCTAATCTTTTTCGCCAAAAAAATAATGGCTATATCTAGGCCTACACAATTTAATAACAAGACATAACGTTACCTAGCTAACAGGGACAATACTGATTTAACGTTAACTGCAGAGATGCTTTTCCACAAGCTAAAAAAACGATGCCAGCAGCGACGTTTGTTATTATAGGCTTCTTCCATAGACAAAAGATACTTACTGACAATGTGGACATATCGATTAGCTAGCCACCTACAGTAACGTTAGATGTGTAAATTGACCTTAGCTTGCTAGTTACTTAGCCAATGATGGGAATGTTTATAACGTTAGCTAGCTAGATAGATAGCGTTTATTTTGTCAAAAGCAACCACCACCACTTTTAGCAGCAACCACAATTTTATCCAACCATAACTTTCATATATCCAGCCAACAACTAGTTAGCTAACGTTAGGTTATACAAAACAAACTGAATTGGATGAAAAAGCAATAACGTTACTTGCTTGGATATGTTAGCTAGCTAGCAGGCCAATTAATAGCGCCATTTATTTCATTGGTATTTAGCTATAGCAGTCTCATTGACATGGAACTACATTTATTTCAGGGGGAACGTAATTTCGGTTAACCCAAATTAGGTGGAACGAGGAAATGGAAAATAGCTAACGTTCGCTAGTAGTTATCGTCATTAGCAACGAGGCTAGCTATCATCATGCAAACAACCACCGACTTACTTTAGCTGTGGTACTCCTGCTGTTGATTCGGCCGCTTCTTGCGATTCACCTAAGTGTTCGAGTGTATTTAATTCTATCAAATATAAATATTGTATAATTATCAGTCAATAGAGACAGACAAGCAACCCTTTCATAATTTTTCTTATTCTTGCTGTTCGTGAAAGGTTGACGTTCTCCGGAAGTACAGGCAGTCGCACCATTGAGCTTTGAACGACACACCCGCTTGCGTCAACACTTCCAGGTTGCACAGGGCTCGATACATTTCTTGGGGGGGACCCAAGTTTAATTTTTTTTTTAAATAATGGTGATGAATTATGAGTAAATGACTTCAAATGTTCTAACTCAATGGTTTTAACAATGCAATGATACAAGCTCAGTTATTTAAAATGTATATTATGTGGATAGAATGTTTGAAACCATGCACCAAATAACCTCAATTTGATATTCCCTGTCCTACATTTTTGGATACTGATAACATTTTATGGACAAAAAAAAACTGCCTCAAACATTAAACAAAGTTCAGTCAATCATCTTTATTACTCACTTCTATATAATTTTCAGGAATATCTTATCTAAATGCGAGTGGTTACAAAAATAAAGCACATCTCGAGGAAAAAGAACAGACACTCATATAAATGTTGGGTAAGAAAACTAAAGGAGTCAACACTTGTTATCACTTTGCTTTCATCATCATTACACACTGCTAGTCAGTGCTGGATTTGGGTATAACCCCAACCGGAACTGAATAGCGGCACCTAATTTTCTACTGCTCGAGTTCCTGCACCTTATATAGAATATTTAGTTCAAAAGTATTATGGACTTCCTGCACCTTAACAGTACCAGCACACAAAATGAGTACTGACACCTATTTCAGTCCAAGTCAAGCACTGTTGCTAGTTTATCAAAATTGCGAGGAAACTTGACCATTGGTTTAAAGTACTGAAGAAAAAAATACTTGGGTATGTGTACATTACATTACTATTTATATTTGACTACTTTTACTCCACCACATTCCTAAAGATATGTACTACTCCCATACATTTACCCCAACACCCAAAATAACTTATTACATTTTGAATGCTGAGGCAGAATAGAATTATGTGCCACAGTCTGTCTGTAAATACATTTAAAAAAAGAAAATCATGCCATCTGGTTTGCTTAATATAAGGAATTTTATGTATAGCATTGACCTTTACTTTGTACTTTTACTCAAGTAGGACGATTGAGTACTTTTCCCAACACTGAACATGACATATTTCACAATCACATTGAATTCAATGAGGCTACATGTTTGAACACAGATGTAAAAAATATACTGATGGTCAGTTCAGAAAGACTGTTGTTGATCATAATTATTTGAGGTTACAGATGTATATCAACTGATGATCAAACAATGGTGAACACGCACAGACACAGGCAGGCACACTCATCTGATGGGTCACCATAAACATACACTCCATGCTTCCATTATTTTGTCCCTTCACTGTAGGTCTGCAAATGCACAAATTGAGGACAGTTGGTATTAGTCCGTCTATCAGTTTGAATGAGCTCTCTAGTCAAAGTGGTATTTCACACGACACACACAATTTACTACATTCCCCTCTATGCTTTTGTGGATCCAAAAGTTATTTCATGAGCTTTTGTAAACAGTTATGAACTGCCCTCCACTGTAAACAAACACTACTACTCTAGGGAAGTACCTCAAAACGTGAACACTTTAGGATTGTTAAGTCAAACTCTTCCTATCGGAGTAAGGGTGGCCCAAGAACACGGAGTAAACATATCCCACTTACACCACTGACATGTTTACTTAGAAAAGCTAGACTGTCAAATTCATCTCTGTTGAATCGATACATTGTGCCGATGTAGAGCATACTGAAAAGCTGGAAAATAAATCACTAATGCTAAAATAATATGGATGAGATGTAGAGTAGTTGTCCCCTCTGTTGCATTGTCTTCTGGGTACAGAGTCAGGAGGTAAAGTGTTCAAAAAGGCAGTCGTTCTCTTCCTAACGTCCTCAAGCCTCATCATGCTATCGCTTTTGCTTCAGGCAGGAATGCTTCCCAGAACTTTACGTGCTAGATCCAAGAGGGGGAAAAGTGAAAAGAGAGCACATCAATATCTGGAGTATAAAGACCAATATTTCAAGCAAACAGTTACATGGAAAAACACACATTTGAAGAGATTTTAAAAAAGAGTACAGATTACCCGCTGTTGAGACTGTAGAAGAGACTCCAGATATTTCACTATCTGGCTTTTGAAGTCATTGGACTTCTCTTTCTGTTAGATGGAGGGGAAGAAAATAACGGTCATGTAGATTTTCTCATGCAAAACTACCCTGAATACGGGAGCAAGATGTTGCTCCGATGCAAAAAATTAATAAATCCTTACCTCAAACCTGAGGAATTCCTTGCGGACGGTTACAGAGATCCTGTCAAAATCCCTCTCGTACTGAGTGACTTTACCCTCCCACTGTGAAAGACATGAGGGGAAGAAGGAGAGTTTAATGTGGAACTAGAAGTCAAAGCAATACCACCTCCCTTTAAGCATGCATTAACACAGTGCTGGCTCCTGTACCTCAGTGATCTCCTCTTTGGCCTGTTGTAGTTTGTCAGGCTTGTTGGCCCACAGAAGCTTTGCCTCAACCTCCCTCTTCTTCTGCAGGGTGCTCTGAGCCTCCTGCCAGCGCTGCCACGTTTTCATGCGCTGCTCAAAACAGCCCTGAGGACAACATAACGAGAATGCCCAAATTAAGCGCACAGCACGAGTTCAGACCAAAATCTGCACCACATCAATTTCACATCGAGGGCACACAGATTCTAGCTAGTAGCTACCCAGTTTAGCACCAAATCTAGCAGCGTTTGCACTAATCTTCCATAGACATTTTGGATTTACTCATCCAGTTAATGTAGTCGTAGCGTTCTATTTAAAATTCAGGCCGTAGAATGAAGTTTCCGTACCCTGACGGCCCCTAAGTAGGCGGATGTAGAATGAAGTTTCCGTACCCTGACGGCCCCTAAGTAGGCGGATGTAGAATGAAGTTTCCGTACCCTGACGGCCCCTAGTAGGCGGATGTAGAATGAAGTTTCAGTACCCTGACGGCCCCTAGTAGGCGGATGTAGAATGAAGTTTCAGTACCCTGACGGCCCCTAGTAGGCGGATGTAGTCGGCCAGCAGCTCGGCCAAGATGAAGAAGTCACTGGCCGCCTGCTCCTGGTGTAGCGTCTCCATCTTGTCCTCCACCTCAGCCAGTTGGGAGAGGGCCCGGGACAGAGCTGTGTTGTCCTCCGAGTTGCCCAGCATGGCCATGCTCTTGGCGAACACTGCTGTGTTCCCGCAGAGCTCTGACGAAACAACAGATATAACAGGGTCATAATTTTAAAAAGCTCCAATCTGCTTTAAAGCTCCAATCTTATCAAAAGGGTTTTAAAGCAGACATCTTTTTTCTGTGAATCTCACCCTTTCTGTGGTTGACCAGGGAGTCCACCACCGCATGGAGTTTCCTCAGCTGCAGCTCCTCGCTCTCCACCTCCTGCAGTTTGTTGTCAAACCACTGGAACACAAAGCAACGTGGGAGGTACGATCAGGCAACCAATCTACATCAATTCAACTAATTTGAATGACAAAGGGGACGTATCGACCCAAAGCTTTACAGAGGCATACGCATCCCGTTTAGCAGACAGGAAAGAAAAATATCATCATTTTACAGAAAAAATTAATAAATGCAAAAGCTCCAACATTAATTTAGATAACTGACTTTACTGCTATGATTTCTTGTTTGGCATTTGAGTAAATCAACCAGAACAGTGATTGTCTTACAGCATCCGAGTCGCTGATCTTGATGGTCATCTTACTGACAGCATCTGATGCTCTGTTGATCATCTTCAGGAAACCAGCTCCACTCAGTGTGTGTGTACCCACCGCCCTAGGCAGCTGACAGACACACACACACACACGCACGCACGCACGCACGCACGCACGCAGACACACACGCACGCACGCACGCAGACACAAGCAGACGCACGCACGCAGACACACACGCACGCAGACACACACGCACGCAGACACACACACGCAGTGAACAAATTAATGCATGATTCCAGTAGTCTGTGACAGTATTGACAGCTAATGACTTTAGAGCACCTACCTCGTCTCTTTCCAGGAACTCTCTGACATCAGGGTCTTGTAACAGGGATGGGTGACACACTACTCTCTGCAGGTACCTAGAAAATCCCACAAATATCAACGGGCTAGACTACAGGGAGGAAACACTGCAATGCCTGCCATAGCAATGAAGATACAGCAATACATTCTTAACAAAAGCAAAGGAATATGACAAATATCAACAGGCTAATATAAAACACAATCTGAACATGATACTTCACCGTGCTGTACATGCAAAGTCTGAGTACAATAATGGTAAAAGGTGCTTCTTCAGGTTCTACCTCTCCAGAGCCGCTCTCCTCCTCTCCACAAAGTCAGCCGAGGAAGAGTCATCCTTTCCCACCTTCACTTTGGTCATCCCTAGGGAGTCAAGACATGGTGTTACTAGTGTCTTTCTGTATTCCATGTGCCGTGATCAGTACCCTGCACCTGTGAAATCTACCGGGTTTGCATACTATACCTGCAACCAGGTTTTTGAAACTGGCTGGCAGACATAAACTGAAAAATGTAGTTCCTTACCCACAACGCTCTTCTCTGGTGGTGGAGGGATGATACAGCCGTTCAGAGAGTGCTTCACTGACAGCTTCTCATACAGACCAAGGAAATCACTGAACCTCCTCCACACCGAGAATGTCCTGTTCCTGAACATGGGTAATGTAGTCTAGGGGGTGGAATTAGTGAGGCTTAGTATCAGTTTGCGCAAGACGAAATCACAAGTTCTGATTCCATAGAGGACACTGGCAGAAGTAGGCCTACTCAACACAAGCAGAGTAATTCCTTCAAATTGTTCATGGTCACAGTGCAAAGTATAGAAAAAATGGTTTGGGAGTACTACTGTATACATGACCAAAACAAAAACGAGTTGTTTAAAAAGTCCTGATTTTGCTGCTGCAGAAGTTACATACCCGAGTGGACACCTTGTAGGCCATGTAAGCGTTCATGCCATCTCCTAAAAGGGAAAATCAAATTGTCAGGTTACAGAGGTTGAGACATAGTTTAGTTTCAAATATGAAATCCGAGAGATGGGAAAATGACACACAAACTGTAAAAAAAACAATTAAAAAAACATATCCTGGCTACAACCCTCCAGGACCAAGCGTGAACAACATTTAAAAACTAAACTGAGGTAAAGAGGTTTCAAGGATCTGGTCCGTCTTGAGCTCACGGCATCTTGTGTATACATGCTGTTCTGGCTCTTGTCGTAGCTAGCTAGCATGCCTGTCGGCTTCTGTGAGGTTTTGATATTCCATCTCCTGTTGTCTTTGTTGTGTTCTCCCATTCAAATTGACAAATCAAAACTCTCAACTTGCCATGTGTAGCTAAAGCTATAGTTAGTTATTGCTATATTGATAGCCAATATTACACTCCTAACCCTCAAAGTTGCTTGGACAAGCAAGAAAACACTCCCTCTCCCAGCAATGCCATCTTGGCTTCCTACTTTAAAAACTCAACTCAATTGAAAGGAAGATGAGATAATTACATCATAGCTTCCATGGATTAAACCACAATACACACTTCCAATGCTTCTAAATGGTTGCCAAACATCAGTTCAAAGATAGTGAAAAAAAATATATATTCCTTACCAATTTTCTCTGGATTGGTGACAGCAACCTCCATGTCAAAGCTGTCCTCATCCTTTTCCTCTTCCAACTGAATTGGTGGAAATGAGCTGGTGAACAACAAGACTTCGGGAAATTGCACTTACATTTACTGTTATTATTCTCTCTCTTTTGCTAATGCTGCATATGATGAAAACATTTTGGGTTTTGCTAGTCTCATAAGGTCAGCAGTGTTCCCTATCCCCTGTATCTGTCTTTTGAGGGCTGATAATAATTACGGTATGGCATAATGGCCCTCCAAAGCAACGAGCAGCAGACAACAACATATTACATTAAACTAAACTGTGGTGGAATTTGTTGGGTATGTCATGTTGTAGCCTACCTGCTCCATAGACCTGGGTTGTGTTGCTGATGTCCTGTTGTAGCCTACCTGCTCCATAGACCTGGGTTGTGTTTCTGATGTCCTGTTATAGCCTACCTGCTCCATAGACCTGGGTTGTGTTGCTGATGTCCTGTTGTAGCCTACCTGCTCCATAGACCTGGGTTGTGTTGCTGATGTCCTGTTGTAGCCTACCTGCTCCATAGACCTGGGTGGTGATGCTGACGTCCAGTTGTAGCCTACCTGCTCCATAGACCTGGGTTGTGTTGCTGATGTCCTGTTGTAGCCTACCTGCTCTATAGACCTGGGTTGTGTTGCTGATGTCCGGTTGTAGCCTACCTGCTCCATAGACCTGGGTTGTGTTGCTGATGTCCTGTTGTAGCCTACCTGCTCCATAGACCTGGGTTGTGTTGCTGATGTCCTGTTGTAGCCTACCTGCTCTATAGACCTCGGTTGTGTTTCTGATGTCCTGTTATAGCCTACCTGCTCCATAGACTCAGGTTGTGTTGCTGATAGTGTAAGTGATGGGGTGAATTCAGCTCCAGAGGACTTGGCTGTGGTGCTGGGGTTCTCCATGGACAGCTCCACCGAGACCTCTGAGGGGACGGGGACAAAGGGGGGGGGGGCAACATATAACATAAGCAAGGACGTCACAGGGAGATGAACCAATTCTGCTTTTCAGTCTAGTAGGGGTAATAATAAAAGGTAAAAATGATAACATACCTGCAAATAGATCATTCTCATTGTCTGAATGGACACCGTTGGACTTAGAGTTTGTGATGTAACTGTTGGCAGCGGTGCTAGTTTCTGCTTCACTGAAGAGGTCAGCTGGTTCTTCACCATTGGCTGTGTCAGGCTGAAAGGCCTCTGCAACAGGGTTGCTCTGAAGGGGAATACAGAAACATCAATAAAGAGTACAGCACTTAGAATTGAGGGTATTAAAACAGGTCACTTTTTTAGTGCCGGCGTTTAAACCTTTCACATACAAGGAGAAGCACAAACCACAATATTTGTGTGGGGTGGACTTGGGTTATCAGTGAAAAGGGGCCAGGTCAGTTGATTGTGACAAAGGCAATTATAAAAAATAAAAAAAACTTGTAACTTCATATTCATCTCCAGCACCAGCTCAACATCAACATATGAAAATGGTGCATTTGTGTTTTGAAGTAGAAGAGATAGGAAGATGTGTTTTTTGACTCAAAAACATATAAACCCACCATGTTCACATGTTGATGTTGGGGGTGTTGGAGATGATGAATTTAGTGTTGGAAAATAGTGAATTGTCCCTTTAGTTGTGTATTACATTGCTGTATTACAATGATGCAACAGAATAAATGGGCCTACATAGCCACATGTCCATTACTATCAAACTCATTTTCGTCAAAAATGAAGGTGGGGGTAACTGTTCAAGTGTAGACTGATGTCCACTATGGGATTTGAAGACAATTTCTCATCTTTTCCTTTATTTGGGTGGAAACAAGTGTATGTCCAACTGAAGTTAGATATATAGATATTAGTAGAACTAGCTAGCCAACGTGCAGTGAATAGAACCGATTTAACAAGCTAGTTAGTTACATTATCAGCTGCCCCGGTCCTGAACAAGAGTGAGGTCAACCATTGCCCAGATGGGCTAAAATCAAAACAGAATTAGCCACCTTGGCTAGCTACACCTGTGTGAAGCTAGCCACACTAAGGATTAGCAACAATCGTGGAATTTGCGGTTCAAAATAAAAGTGCCCCATTAAAAGAGATTCAAACGAATACAAATAGTGGAATAATGCCATATTTGGACTAGTTAATGGTCGGATGTTATACAGATTCAAGACAATAATTAGTTAATTTGACCCAAAGTAATACAAATCAGTTGAAATCGCACTGTGGATGTATTAGACTTTAGAAATGCATTTGTTGGCATACTTATATGCACTGTACAGCCTAACCTAAGGATGTTGCATGAAATAGGGTATCAGCCTATTGAGTGACACTCACAGAAAACAACTGTGTAGCGTTTACACACATATTAGCGTTCTGTGAATGTCACTGAGTAGGCTGATACTCCATTTCATGGGTGCAACATCCATAGGTTAGCCTGTACATAGTCTCTACGAATCCCAGCGTGGCAGACTCTTCTCTCATCTCTAACATGTAGGCTCACTTTTTGTGAACAGTCATAAGACAAGTCAGAACATTGAATAAACTTAATTTAAACATACTTTACTCCTTATATAGGCGGTAATCCGAGACGGACTATCCACAGAGTAGTGTTATTAACCCGACTTTCAGTACGCTGGTCTGTATATCGGTTTGTATTTCTGGTTTTTATTTCCAATACTGACGCAATTCGCATGACTTGGCCAATATATCAACAATGGCCGAGTTTAACCGAAGCATAGACAGGACCATGTTCGATTACATTCGGCTATTGTTTACATATTGTGCATCACGTGAAATGCTATGGAGATGGAAAATACAAGTGAGAGAATTTACAGGTGCTGGAAAAAGTTGTGGAGATCAAATGTCCACAGTAAATAATTGTTTACTTGACTTTTTGCTGCGCCGGTAGGTTCTGCACGGACAACCGGTAAAGTAACCTCATATCATTTTATTCAACATTTTAGCTTGCATAGATTTGCATATTTTTTTACAGCGATTTCTTTCAGACTGATTATCCATGGAATAACCATGGTAACAGTGATGTTTAGGCAAGGCTGTAGAATGAAATATAAGTATGCCCACAATGCAATTCTAGTCTAATACATCCACAGTGCGATTGTCAACTGATTTTTTGTGTGTGTCAAAACTAATTATTGTCTTTTGTTGAATGTATAAGAACATTCCTACATTGTTTAGCTAGTCCAAATTTAGCACGTTTCCACTATTGTGTCACTTTTATTTTGAAAGCGAACCGAAAAATGCACTATTATGGTTAATCCTTTTTGTGACTAGCTTCACACAGGTAGATATCTAGGCTGGAGTGCAGCGCTTAATAAATTAGTAATTGTTTGAGTGAGTGCAGCTTGCTGACTGCAATCAAAAAACAAAAGGAGTTAACGTCAGTAAGCTATCTAATGGATTGTACCAGAATGGAGACTTGAAGAGTTGTGCTTGACAGGTAGCTAGCTAATGTTAGCCTAGCTAGCTGGCTAAACTCCGTTCTGTAGTGTACAGGGCTACTAGCTTAGCTAACATTAGCATGCTATGGAATGGTGTACAAATCAGGTTTCAAGCTGTAACTGGTATCATCTGATATGCCTAGTGCTTACATTGCCAACGAATATATCCTCCCCTTCGTCACTGTCTTCATCTGCCATTTCGGAAAGTGGGTCTTGGTTCTCTGCTCCAGGGAGAGGAGGGGGATTCCGCCGTGAGCTAGCCGCCATGTCTGTGATGATACGTCTCTAAACGGAAGTTGACAAGTGCAAAGTACTGTCTGGAGCGACACCTGCTGGTGATTAAACGGCAACGCGTTTAGGAACGTCACAGACCTCTATTCTTTCTACTGTAAAACTGGAAATGGTGCTGGAAATAGCAATATAATGAAGCACCTTGTATAAAATATCTAGCCTATATAATGTATTTCAACCGCCATTCTGTATTATATGTGATGTTTTTTCATTACCATGTGGCGCCAGGTGTTAGGTTGGGCATGGGTTAAAGTGGCTTGGTCAGAGTTTTTAAAAATACACCTCTACCTTCTCCTTGAATTAATCACTAATTTGGACAGATGAAAGCGAGGGTCCTTATACCCTTCACTAATCCAGTCATGTGTTATCAGTCACAACGTATAGGAAGGACTCAAAGAAGCATGCATTTAAAAAGTATTCTGACAGAGACATACGGAAATTAGGCTGTGAAAGAGATCCTCTATAGGTATTTGTTAGGAGAGAAACTCCCTCTGTCCCCTAGAGTCCTGACAAATTAACAGTTTGATAGCCATAGAAAAACAAAGGGAACAATAGCTCCAAAATTATCATTCAAAATCATTTATTTTTGATAGTCTACTTTACTGAACAATGATTCTTATTGATGACAGAAGTGTCATTTGAAAACAGATACAAGTTCAAATGTAGGCCTACAGTCTAAGAGAAAACAGATTAAAAAGTAATTAAAAATGTTTTTTTAATCAGACTGAGTGAGCCTAACCAGCCTCCCTTTGAAATCCATTCTCTTCCTTCCATGTGTATCTTCATATGCCCATCAGTGTATTGTTGTCTAAAGCATTTGACACATATATGACAGCAATATATTTTCTCCTCGTCTCCTCTTGATATTTTTATCAATGTTCTTCTTGTTTTGGAAGAGTTTGCCACAGTCATGGCAACAAAGTAGTTTCTCTTCAGGGAATTGACTGATGCCATTTTAGTGGTTGATATTAACCATTTTCGACACATAAAGCACAAAATGCTTTTAAGACTTGAATTTCTGGTGTAGCATGAACCACATTCATTGCAGCAAAACGGTTTCTCCCCTGTTTGAAATGTCGTATGCTTGACCAAATGTCCGCTCTGACTACAAGGTCAAGGCCGTACTGACCCGTGGAGAATGGACACCGAATTAAAACGGATGCATTTTGGTCCGTGTGGAGTGTGTGACGTGAAACGCATGCTCTTTTCTAATTCGCTAAACGGATGGTTACTTATCCTTCGGCCCGTCCAAAGTTCAACTCAGATATTTTTGTATGTGAAAAATGGATTGAAATGTTATGGTTATGGACGCGTCAACGTACGACTTCCATTGAGAAACCAGAAAGAACTCAAAGGGCCAGTCTGGTCTCGCCCTCAATGAGTTTCCACTTTATTCGCATTGATGTGATTTGTCACCTGTGTGAGTCTACATGTTTAACCTCGTGACTGAAGGATTTGCCACATCGTTTACACCGATATATTTTTTACCTGTGTGAATTCTATGATGAATTTTCAAATGACTGGCTTTAGAAAAGCTTTTGCTGCACTCTGGACATCTGTATGATTTCTCCCCTGTGTGAGTCCTCATGACCGAACAGGTTTGTCTTGCCGATGAAGGATTTCTCACGTTCTAAGCATTTATATGTGGCCAACCCCATTAAGATGTAATAATTGATAGGTAAACTATTGTTATGCTAGCCAAGTAATGTTGGGGGTTAATATAGAATTGCCTGGTGAAGTTAAGATCAATAGATCAAATGAGTTTCAAAGGAAGAAAACAATTTAATTTTCATTCATTTGCATAGAATGTGTATAGATGCAAGAGCTTTGTCCTAGCTCTCTCTCTTTGACTTGAGTATCTCCGGTCCTGACAGTCGTCCTCCTTCACTCTCCTACCCATTAACACTTATGTCACTGAGCTTCACAGAGATCTGGATTTACTGCCGAGAGTCACTGGTTCGTTCTGATACTGTTCTTCAGCCCCATAAATGTGCACATCTTTTTACCTGCATGCAGCTCACGTATTCCACTGGCTTGGTTCATTTAAAATGTAAAAACTATTAACCTCCTTTGGCTGGTTTGACATGTTTGTCGATTTCTTTATTTAGTTCATTTAAAAAAAAAAGGGAAGTTTGGCTTAACAATGGCTGCGAAGACATTGCTAAGCGTATTTTCAGATCTAGGACCAGGCGAAGTGAACACGTCTAGCGTCTCTTTGATCTAAGTGGTAATGTCTCCTCAGGTCCCCTTCCTCCATTGACAATCACACTCCAGCCTATATATAGTTGACTCTCAGTATATGAAAGTGTTGCCTGTGCCAACAGGTCAATGACTGGTTACTGGTATTAAGCAGAGCTACGGTAAGTATTATAGAGAATAAGTAAGGCAAGGTGATCCTTGAGCATTTTCTATTTTTCTGTACGTAAATCCTAGACGTTATAACGCCCATCCATCCACCCTCCTTTTGTTTTTACCTTAAGTAACCACCTTGTCTTGTGTTTCCATACAAACGTAACATATACTTATTTGAGTGTCCCGGATTTCCATTTACGATGTTACACCTAGTCTATGAAGGCAGGCATCCATTAAAAAGTCTCATGGAGAAATAGATCGACGCCCACACACACACGCATGTACGACAAACACACACAACCAATAAAATACGACATGCATGACAAAACAGACAAGTAGAAGCTTCAACTTTGTTAGTATTCATAATAGTTGGATACACAATGTATAAGAGCACCAATAAAAATAAAAAAACATTTTTTCTCAAACTTTTTTTTTTTTAAGCCACAGAATATCCTACAGAAAGCAAAGAGATCTCTGTACAGAAACAAGCAACAGAATACCTCAGCAGCACAGTAAAACCTGCCGCTCAATTTCATATCTCAAAAACAAATGACCATTAAAACAAGACCAGCTGCCTGCTGCTAACCTAGGACACTACTTTACAGAAACATCGCTTTTATATTTAAAACACAAGATATGGAAGATTATTTTTTTTCAAAAATTGTGAAAAAGTGCAATACAGGCTTGACTGTCTACAACTTAATAGGTTATTCCCAACGGGTTAGCGTCCTGTCTTTTTCCCACGGTCCACTTTCTTTTTCATTCTTTTTATACATGCTCCTTTTGTATCCATAAGTAAAATCTCTTACAGTTATATTGACATTCATGATGATGTACATTATGAGAAACATGGTATTCACAAAAGTAGAGCATGTAACTAGGATTGCAATTACATTTCTTTGGGTAAGAGGGCAGATGAAAAACTAGCTTCTTACATTATCATATTTAATTTTTTTACATTGGAATTGTGTACAGAACAAGTTTATTTTTTCTTCATACAAAACAAACTACATGTAAAAAAAAAAATCTGAATCTGGGAGTCCCATTCAATAGGCCAACATCGTTGCAAGTAGCATTTAAAAAGAGCGATGAAGCAGTGTTTCTTTAACAGACCTCAGATAACAGTAAACACTTATCCTTGATTGAAAAACCTGGTTTTCACATGACAGAGAGATAAAGAGCAAAAAACAGACCTCTTCAACCAAATATTGGCTCTTGGAAACAAGACATCCATTTCATAGCACTTTCATATGATATATTGCCATTCCATTGAAACGACTGACTGGGTAGGATGTGTGATTGCGGGGTGAGGCACTCCGAGTCCAGCAGCCTCTGGAGGGTTCATGTCCCACAGATGGTTCTGAAAGGTCACCAGCTAACAAGCCCTACTACTTGGCACTCCAAGGCCAGGCTGGCCTGAGAGTGGTGATGCTGCGTGTCAGAGGGATCACAGTGTAACTGGAAAACGTCCACAGAGGGCACAGTCATCTCCAATGTAAACGTACGGACACGTTTCGTAAGGCTTTTTGAAACAGAGCTCCCACAAACAAAAAAAGACTGAACATTTCAATGTATAAAGGGGCAACACAATGCCAGAGAACGCAATAAACCATTCAAATGTAATGGACTAACACGCAAGGCATCTCCCCACAAGATATGAAAAGTGAGTGTTTGAGGGTCTATTTTGTCACTCTCCTCCCAAATAAAATGAAATGATTGGCTAGGCTGGGGGGGGGAATAGAATGAGGCCGTTTATAAAAAACATATGTACATATCTATACGGATATGTAAAAAACATATGTACATATCTATACGGATATGTAAAAAACATATGTACATATCTATACGGATATGTAAAAACATATGTACATATCTATACGGATATGTAAAAAACATATGTACATATCTATACGGATATGTAAAAAACATACATGGCATATTAGAGAATAATAAGAGACTTGGCACAATATATAACACAGAGTAGGGAAAACAGACGTCATTGGATCAAAATGATAGCTATAAAATTACCGCTTTTATGGAAATGGAGGGGACTGTTGTCCAACGTTCACTTCACTGAAACAGGGCAATAGATATACAAAAACGCACAAATAAGTGACACTAATTAAACAAACACTGTGTTTAGATTGTGTTTCGTGAGCACCAACATGAAATACCGGCATATTTGACTCTTCCTCTTGACTTGGAATCACAATATGATGTCTGTCGGAGCGGTCTCCCCGGCAACCATAGGAGCGGTCTCCCCGGCAACCATAGGAGCGGTCTCCCCGGCAACCATAGGAGCGGTCTCCCCGGCAACCATAGGAGCGGTCTCCCCGGCAACCATAGGAGCGGTCTCCACGGCAATCAAAGTATGAGAGCAACCTTCTGATGCATTTCAGTTTTTGTGCTGAGAAAATTCACAATCTTCTGGTTGAATGCGACCAATGTTAGATATCGTCTCTGAGAATGTTTCTTCATAAAAAGGTGAACTGTCGCTTTTTAAAATGGCCATCTCCTTCCTGAGACTGAGCAAGGTAAGCCAAAAGTTGAAAAGTTTCAGTTGAGATTTTTTGTTTGTCTTGAGTGGGGTGTGTAAGATCCATTTACGGTATCCATTTTGTACCGGGGCATCGGGCTCCCAGTTTGCTGAGGGCTGGCAGTGTGTGTGTGTGTGTCTGCTTGTATGTGTGTGAGCAGCGTAATGAGTGGGCGTGTGGTTCTCAGGCTGTGGTTATAGCGTTCAGGTCCTTCATCAGGTCCTCTAGGTGGGCCATCTCCTCTGTCAACTCATCAGGCTCGTAGCTCTGAGGGAAAGGAACAGGGTTACTGCGGGGAGCAAGGGAGGAACAGGAGGGGAGGGAGGCAAGGACCTGGGGAAGGGAGAGGAGAGGGTCAGTTTGTTTTTGGAGGGGGTGGGAGTAATGAGGTTTACAAAATAAAGGGTGGGTGGGGAATTGGTCAATGGGACTGCAGCATGAAGCCAAGCCCAAGACAAACAAAGCAGCATCAACAGCCAACCAATATGTTAAGGCATTGAAAGGGGGCAAGACATCAATGTATGTGCAAAACCATTCCAATGGGTTAAGGGGAATTATCATGGGCAAAACCATTCCAATGGGTTAAGGGGAATTATCATGGGCAAAACCATTCCAATGGGTTTAGAGGAAGTATTAGAAATTGAATGCAATAATATCAATGATCACAAGCAGCCAACGATAACACCATAAAACAGTGAGGGAGGCAACAAGTTGCAAAGAATAAAGAGAGAAAAGAAACAGAAATGTGATTAAATGTCATTTAGGATTGTGTCCAAAAAGAAACATGACATGATCTTGGAATATATTCACTAGTTCAATGGGTTTGATTGATCTATGACCAGGTTTTTACCCCAACATGACATAGTAATTCATGTGTACTTCCTGTATTTAAAGTGTGTGCAAACTACAATAACAACCAACATGACATGATATGCCAGCTGATTTAACAGTCATAATCAGCATGTTGTAGCCTTTCTACACTAAGACCTGGGGGGAGCAGTACTCACACTGTCTACATCCTCCAGCATCTTGCTGGTCTCGGGCACGTCTGGCGCACTGGGCACCGTGACTGACATGGGGGGGCGTACCCTGCCCAGGGTGCCGATGGAGGCTGTCTTTACTGAGTGGAGCTGGGGCCCTGAGATACAGACAGAGAGAGAGACAGAGATACAGACAGAAAGAGAGACAGACACAGACAGGACAGGCAGGACAGACACAGTTCCAAAGGGATTGATAGTTAGAGGGAATCACAAGTCATCTTCATTAAATGTGTTTCCTTTCCTTTCTCAAGAAGCTCTACCAACAGTGTATGTTCATCTGCAGTGGGGGTGTAAAACATGTACAGAAAACTGCCCAAATAAAGGAAACGCTTGAGTAAATGAGGGATACAAAGTATATTGTAAGCAGGTTCTGAGTTAATTAAGCAATTAACATCCCATCATTCTTAGGGTGTCTACAGTTGCCCATTATTTTGACTACCATGGATGGAAGAGATCTCAGTGACTTTGAAACAGGTGTATCAAAGGAGCATAGGGTGTGTGTGTGTGTGTGTGAGAGAGAGAGAGTCACTGGATCTCAACCCAATCCAACACTTATGGGAGATTCTGGAGCAGCACCTGACAGCATTTTCCACCATCAACAAAACACCAAACTATTGCATTTCTAGTGGAAGAACGGTGTCACGCCTCCCGGGTGGCGCTGTGGTCTAAGGCACTGCATCGCAGAGCTAGCTGTGTCACCAGAGATTCTGGGTTCGATCCCAGGCTCTGTCACAGCCGGCCGCGACCGGGAGGTCCATGGGGCAACGCACAATTGGCTGTATGGGAGGGAGGGTTTGGCCGGCAGGGATGTCCTTGTCTCATCGCGCACTAGCGACTCCTGTGGTGGGCCGGCCGCAGTGCACGCTGACCAGGTCGCCAGGTGTTTCCTCTGACACATTGGTGCAGCTGGCTTCCGGGTTGGATGTGCGTTGTGTCAAGAAGCAGTGCGGCTTGGTAGGGTTGTGTTTCGGAGGACGCATGGCTCTCGACCTTCGCCTCTCCCGAGCCCGTACAGGTGTTGTAGCGATGAGACAAGACTAACTACTACTAATTGGATACCACGGAATTGGGGAGAAAAAAGGGGTAAAAAAAGACCGGTGTCACATCCCTCCAATAGAGTTCCAGACACTGGTAGAATCTATGCCATGGCTCCTTGAAGCTGTTCTGGTGGCTCTTGGTGGCCCAACGCCCTATTAAGACACTATGTTGGTGTTTCCTTTATTTTGGCAGTACATACGCCTGTCCTAATGCATGGTGTGCATGTGTGTGTACATGTATGTATGTATGCGTGATGTGCTCCTCACCAGTCTGAGTAAGCAGCGGCATGCTGGGCAGGGCGGGCGACTCGAAGATGGCGGCGGGGTTGGCGGGCACGGCAAAGCTCTTGAGGGGGTGAGTGGGGCGCACGTGGGCGGTGGGGGGCTGGCCGGCACTGCAGTAGCTGCCGCTGGCGCTAGGCTCATCGTCGGTGGCCGTGGAGTCTTGGTAGCTGCCCTCGGGTTCCGGGTGCTGGTGCTCGGCTTGGCAGGGGGGCTGGGCCTGGGGTGGGAGGGGCTCTGTGCTGGGGGTGTTCCTCACCGACTCTGCAGTCACAAAAGGAGTGTGGGGGGGACAGGTCAGTGGATGGTGTGTTTGAGACAGTATGTGTATAGCCTGGGTTCTAGAGTGGTTGTGTCCATAAATAGGAGGCGTTAGTATCAACGTCAGGATGAAGCCTGATGAGTTTGGTGGAAAATATGGAATAAATTTGTTATCAAGGTTGTTTGGTTCTGCAACACTCAAAGGTGTCATGACTGGCTTAATGTATTATAAATTACTATTATTATTTATTTGTTTGACCTTTATTTAACTAGGCAAGTCACACACTAATGAGTATTGGCAAGTGAATAGTGGACAAGGCCACAAGAACAATGAAATGAGACCGCTCCACAGATAAAAGGATGTGACAGCCCCACAGTGGACCCACAGATAAGAGGATGTGACAGCCCCACGGTGGACCCACAGATAAAAGGATGTGACAGCCCCACAGTGGACCCACAGATAAAAGGATGTGACAGCCCCACAGTGGACCCACAGATGAGAGGATGTGACAGCCCCACAGTGGACCCACAGATAAGAGGATGTGACAGCCCCACAGTGGACCCACAGATAAAAGGATGTGACAGCCCCACAGTGGACCCACAGATGAGAGGATGTGACAGCCCCACAGTGGACCCACAGATGAGAGGATGTGACAGCCCCACAGTGGACCCACAGATAAGAGGATGTGACAGCCCCACAGTGGACCCACAGATAAAAGGATGTGACAGCCCCACAGTGGACCCACAGATAAAAGGATGTGACAGCCCACAGTGGACCCACAGATTATCGGATGGACATGAAGATGAAAGATAATGCTCCTGTGTTCTTCCTCAAAATCAGGCCAGAAAGACAGACAGAACGACCAGGTGGGCCCTTGGCGCTGCCCGCTTGTATTCCCTCCTCCATCCTGCGGGCGGCAGCGGTCTCTCACCTGTGGAGCCCACCATGTCTAGATAGGAGATGGGGGTGGCGCAGACGTGCGGGCGCAGGTGGGCACTGCCCTGGTGGTGATGGAGGTAGCTGCGTGTCGGGGATGCCAGGCTGCCCGTGTGATAATGGTGGTGATGGTTATCAAGGGAATGGATGGGGTGAGCGCTAATCACAGCTGTGAATGGACACACACACAGAGACAACATTTAATCAGCCGTGCTGACGAAGGGGTGGGGAAGCAGTGCTGTTCAAACACACACACACACACAGGCCAGGTTCATAGTGACACCATAAAGCAGTAGTATTTAACCATACACACGTATACAATAACTCCACAGAGTGCGTCTGATGGACATTTGAATTGGCAGCATAATTTGGTAGTGAATGAATGTGTTAAACTGAAATGAGATGAAGGCTAAAATATAGAAACAGATCCTATAGAACCACATGTTGACTGTAGTGCGCTCAGTCTATTGACTGTAGTGCATTATCACGGGAGGGAGAAACCAGCATATTCTTTTCCTTTCAGCTGAACAGTACGATAGTCTGAGTGGTAAATAATCTATTGACCTCAGTGTGACCAATGAGAGCACAGATCCCAAACACACACTTACGCTGGGGGGGCTGCGTATCGAAGGGCATCATCATTTTAGGCCGCATCCCCCGGCGCCCTGCCAGCGCAGATATGCTGTCTTCTGATTCGTGGCCTGCAAGTCAGAGTTTTTTCCTTGATCACTATTGGTAGTGACTCTGAATGAAGAACGTCTGAAAATGTAACTGTTCTTGGATTGACAGGAACAATCGAAGGATTTGGTAATCTGGCTCCTGAGAGAAATCTGTGACTCAGTCGTGAGGCTGGGTTTGGTTAGTGGTGATTCTTCCCTCTAAACACAATGTATGAAATGTTAAATGTATGAAAAGCAGGAAATGTTTAGCATGACAACGACAAAGACAGCCTCTTCAAAACACAGACAAAGGAATCCCCAAACTGATTACATCAATCTGACCTCGGTAGGAGTTCCGTCTCTGCAGCAGGCTGTTGTCCAGGCTGGGGTCCACGGGGTTGATGTCCTGCGAGGTGCGGGGGATGGGGGTGTCAGTCATCACCGGGTTGGGCTCGGGGGACTTGTCAATGGGCTTGAGCTCCAGCCGCTCGTGGTGGATCCATAGGTCTGGAGGCTTCAGGTCCTTGGAGTTGCCCTTGTACTTGTGGGAGCTGTTGGACGACTTGGAGGCCGCCCGCTTCCTATGGGTTAGAGAAGAGGAAAGGGGGGGGGTTGAGATGTCAGTTGAAAAGGGGGAGGTGGATCCCCGTTAACTGTTGCAAAAGCAGCAGCTACTCTTCCTGGGGTCCACACAAAACATGATACAGAATGACATGATACAGAACACTAATAGACAAGGACAGCTCAAGGACAGAACTACATACATATTTTGTAAAGGCAGAAGTAGCCTCCATATCAATGTATAGACACAAGCTAACAAGGTCTAATAGGGGAGCGTTATTTTGCCAATGAGGTGTTGATTTATCTGTTTTTCGAAACCAGGTTTGGTGTTTATTTGAGCAATCTGAGATGGAAGGGAGTTCCATGCAATAAGGGCTCTATATAATACTGTACGCTTTCTTGAATTTGTTCTGGATTTGGGGACTGTGAAAAGACCCCTGGTGGCATGTCTGGTGGGATAAGTGTGTGTAAGTTGACTATGCAAACAATTTGGGATTTCCAACATATTAATGTTTCTTATAAAAACTATTAGCCAAGAGACTGGCAGCATAGTATTTATATCAGCCCTCTGATTACGATGAAGAGCAAAACGTTCCGCTCTGTTCTGGGCCAGCTGCAGCTTAACTAGGTCTTTCCTTGCAGCACTGGACCACACGACTGGATAATAATCAAGATTAGACAAAACTAGAGCCTGCAGGACTTGCTTTTTGGAGTGTGGTGTCAAAAAAGCAGAGCATCTCTTTATTATGGCTAGACATGTCCCATCTTTACAACCATTGAATCTATATGTTTTGACCATGACAATTTACAGTCTAAGGTAACACCAAGTAATTTAGTCTCCTCAACTTGTTCAACAACCGCACCATTAAATTACTAGATTCAGCTGAGGTCTAGAACTTAGGGAATGATTTGTACCAAATACAATGCTCTTAGTTTTAGAGATGTTCAGGACCAGTTTATTACTGGCCACCAGCAATAAAGGGGGGGTGTTGGTTGAAGGGGGGAGGGGTGATGTCAGTTGAAGGGGGGGGGGTGATGTCGGTTGAAGGGGGGGGGGGGGGGGTGATGTCGGTTGAAGGGGGGGGGGGGTGATGTCGGTTGAAGGGGGGGAGGGGTGATGTCGGTTGAAGGGGGGAGGGGTCATGTCGGTTGAAGGGGGGGAGGGGTCATGTCGGTTGAAGGGGGGAGGGGTCATGTCGGTTGAAGGGGGGAGGGGTCATGTCGGTTGAAGGGGGGAGGGGTCATGACGGTTGAAGGGGGGAGGGGTCATGTCGGTTGAAAAGGGGGAATCATATTAAGTGGTAGGGAAAGGTTCTCCAAGGTGGCATAGCAGTTCAGACGTCTTTTGTCCTCGTCTTGTCGTGTCCTGTATATATATATATATATTTACAACTTTTTCACATACATTTTATTTTTATTTTCCATCAACTCATCTTCAAAACACTCTCCTGCAACCCGCCTCACCAATGTATATTTATAAAAAAGTATTATTTACCTCAGATCTGTAATCCTCCAAGAAGCTAGCCAGAAACTCCAAGAAGCTAGCCTGAAACTAGCCAGAAGCTAATCCAGAAGCTAGTTCAGAAGCTAGTTAGCTCCTTTACTGGCAAATCGTTAATATTCAGCTAACCACGGTTTGTGGTCATCAGCTATCCTTTAGCTCGAAAATCTATCGCCAGTTCTGTACGGCGCGGCTCGGAACGGAACATACCGGACCAATTTTTCTCTTCATGTCCCTGGATTTCGACTGCTCTCTGGACATTCATACCCGGATCTCACAGCTAGCTAGCTGCTATCCGTGTGACTATCGGCCTTCGTCGATTCCGGAGCAAACATCAATTATTCCGGAGCTAGCAAGCTCCGTCAATCACTCCTGAGTTCCATCAATCACACCTGGGCTGCAGTCACCTATCCGGACCCGTTTTACTGCCTTCGCGGAGCCCCACCGGGCCTTCACAACTGGACTGCCGACGTTATCTACCCGATGGAGTTATTCGGCTGGCTCCTCCGTCGCGACGTTACCTGAACGCCCATCTGCGGCCTGCTAACCGTTAGCTGTCTTACCGGCTGCTATCTGAATAAACAATTTATTTTTAATTTATTTTATTTTTATTTTTATTTTTTTATTTTTTTATTATTATTATTATGTTTTCTTCTTGGGCCTCTATAACTATATCTATTGTTTTTATTTTTGTTGTTGTTGTGTGATTTGGATTAATCCCCTCTACCACACGGAACCCCACTAATCTACTGACGGAACGTAAGGGGTGGCTAACAACAGACCTCCATCCTATGCTAGCTTGCTACCGATGCCCTGGCTAGCTGTCTAAATCACCAACCAACCTCTCCACTCACCGGACCCTTTTGATCACTCGACTAAGCATGCCTATCCTTAATGTCAATATGTCTTGTCCATTTCTGTTCTGGTTAGTGTTTATTGGCTTATTTCACTGTAGAGCCTCTAGTCCTGCTCACTATACCTTATCCAACCTATTAGTTCCACCACCCACACATGCAATGACATCTCCTGGTTTCAACGATGTTTCTAGAGACAATATCTCTCTCTTCATCACTCAATACCTAGGTTTACCTCCACTGTATTCACATCCTACCATACATTTGTCTGTACATTATACCTTGATGCTATTTTATCGCCCCCAGAAACCTCCTTTTACTCTATGTTCCAGACGTTCTAGACGACCAATTCTCATAGCTTTTAGCCGTACCCTTATTCTACTCCTCCTATGTTCCTCTGGCGATGTAGAGGTGAATCCAGGCCCTGCAGTGCCTAGCTCCACTCCTATTCCCCAGGCGCTCTCTTTTGACGACTTCTGTAACCGTAATAGCCTTGGTTTCATGCATGTTAACATTAGAAGCCTCCTCCCTAAGTTTGTTCTATTCACTGCTTTAGCACACTCTGCCAACCCGGATGTTCTAGCTGTGTCTGAATCCTGGCTTAGGAAGACCACCAAAAACTCAGACATTTTAATTCCAAACTACAACATTTTCAGACAAGATAGAACTGCCAAAGGGGGCGGTGTTGCAATCTACTGCAAAGATAGCCTGCAGAGTTCTGTCCTACTATCCAGGTCTGTACCCAAACAATTTGAACTTCTACTTTTAAAAATCCACCTCTCAAAAAACAAGTCTCTCACCGTTGCCGCCTGCTATAGACCACCCTCTGCCCCCAGCTGTGCTCTGGACACCATATGTGAACTGATTGCCCCCCATCTATCTTCAGAGTTCGTGCTGCTAGGCGACCTAAACTGGAACATGCTTAACACCCCAGCCATCCTACAATCTAAACTTGATGCCCTCAATCTCACACAAATAATCAATGAACCTACCAGGTACCTCCCCAAAACCTTAAACACGGGCACCCTCATAGATATCATCCTAACCAACTTCCCCTCTAAATACACCTCTGCTGTCTTCAACCAAGATCTCAGCGATCACTGCCTCATTGCCTGCATCCGTAATGGGTCAGCGGTCAAACGACCTCCACTCATCACTGTAAAACGTTCCCTGAAACACTTCTGCGAACAGGCCTTTCTAATCGACCTGGCCGGGGTATCCTGGAAGGATATTGATCTCATCCCGTCAGTAGAGGATGCCTGGATATTTTTTTTAAAATGCCTTCCTAACCATCTTAAATAAACATGCCCCACTCAAGAAATTTAGAACCAGGAACAGATATAGCCCTTGGTTCTCCCCAGACCTGACTGCCCTTAACCAACACAAAAACATCCTATGGCGTTCTGCATTAGCATCGAACAGCCCCCGTGATATGCAGCTGTTCAGGGAAGCTAGAAATCATTATACACAGGCAGTTAGAAAAGCTAAGGCTAGCTTTTTCAAGCAGAAATTTGCTTCCTGCAACACTAACTCAAAAAAGTTCTGGGACACTGTAAAGTCCATGGAGAATAAGAACACCTCCTCCCAGCTGCCCACTGCACTGAAGATAGGAAACACTGTCACCACTGATAAATCCACCATAATTGAGAATTTCAATAAGCATTTTTCTACGGCTGGCCATGCTTTCCACCTGGCTACTCCTACCCCGGACAACAGCACTGCACCCCCAACAGCAACTCGCCCAAGCCTTCCCCATTTCTCCTTCTCCCAAATCCATTCAGCTGATGTTCTGAAAGAGCTGCAAAATCTGGACCCCTACAAATCAGCCGGGCTAGACAATCTGGACCCTTTCTTTCTAAAATTATCTGCCGAAATTGTTGCCACCCCTATTACTAGCCTGTTCAACCTCTCATGTCGTCTGAGATTCCCAAAGATTGGAAAGCAGCTGCGGTCATCCCCCTCTTCAAAGGGGGGGACACTCTTGACCCAAACTGCTACAGACCTATATCTATCCTACCGTGCCTTTCTAAGGTCTTCGAAAGCCAAGTCAACAAACAGATCACCGACCATTTCGAATCTCACCATACCTTCTCTGCTATGCAATCTGGTTTCAGAGCTGGTCATGGGTGCACCTCAGCCACGCTCAAGGTCCTAAACGATATCTTAACCGCCATCGATAAGAAACATTACTGTGCAGCGGTATTCATTGATCTGGCCAAGGCTTTCGACTCTGTCAATCACCATATCCTCATCGGCAGACTCGACAGCCTTGGTTTCTCAAATGATTGCCTCGCCTGGTTCACCAACTACTTCTCTGATAGAGTTCAGTGTGTCAAATCGGAGGGTCTGCTGTCCGGACCTCTGGCAGTCTCTATGGGGGTGCCACAGGGTTCAATTCTTGGACCGACTCTCTTCTCTGTATACATCAATGAGGTCGCTCTTGCTGCTGGTGAGTCCCTGATCCACCTCTACGCAGACGACACCATTCTGTATATTTCCGGCCCTTCTTTGGACACTGTGTTAACAACCCTCCAGGCAAGCTTCAATGCCATACAACTCTCCTTTCGTGGCCTCCAATTGCTCTTAAATACAAGTAAAACTAAATGCATGCTCTTCAACCGATCGCTACCTGCACCTACCCGCCTGTCCAACATCACTACTCTGGACGGCTCTGACTTAGAATACGTGGACAACTACAAATACTTAGGTGTCTGGTTAGACTGTAAACTCTCCTTCCAGACCCATATCAAACATCTCCAATCCAAAGTTAAATCTAGAATTGGCTTCCTATTTCGCAACAAAGCATCCTTCACTCATGCTGCCAAACATACCCTTGTAAAACTGACCATCCTACCAATCCTCGACTTTGGCGATGTCATTTACAAAATAGCCTCCAATACCCTACTCAACAAATTGGATGCAGTCTATCACAGTGCAATCCGTTTTATCACCAAAGCCCCATATACTACCCACCATTGCGACCTGTACGCTCTCGTTGGCTGGCCCTCGCTTCATACTCGTCGCCAAACCCACTGGCTCCATGTCATCTACAAGACCCTGCTAGGTAAAGTCCCCCCTTATCTCAGCTCGCTGGTCACCATAGCATCTCCCACCTGTAGCACACGCTCCAGCAGGTATATCTCTCTAGTCACCCCCAAAACCAATTCTTTCTTTGGCCGCCTCTCCTTCCAGTTCTCTGCTGCCAATGACTGGAACGAACTACAAAAATCTCTGAAACTGGAAACACTTATCTCCCTCACTAGCTTTAAGCACCAACTGTCAGAGCAGCTCACAGATTACTGCACCTGTACATAGCACACCTATAATTTAGCCCAAACAACTACCTCTTTCCCAACTGTATTTAATTTTAATTAATTAATTTATTTTGCTCCTTTGCACCCCATTATTTTTTATTTCTACTTTGCTCATTCTTCCATTGCTAAACTACCATTCCAGTATTTTACTTGCTATATTGTATTTACTTTGCCATCATGGCCTTTTTTGCCTTTACCTCCCTTCTCACCTCATTTGCTCACATTGTATATAGACTTGTTTATACTGCATTATTGACTGTATGTTTGTTTTTTACTCCATGTGTAACTCTGTGTCGTTTTATCTGTCGAACTGCTTTGCTTTATCTTGGCCAGGTCGCAATTGTAAATGAGAACTTGTTCTCAACTTGCCTACCTGGTTAAATAAAGGTAAAATAAATAAAATAAATAAATAAAAAAGGAAAGTGAAAGATGACAGAAGGAAAGGTAGGTGGATAAAGGAAAGCAGACATTTCTGCTCCTCTCAGGTATTCTGTGTGTGTGTTATAACCCTGTGTTGTTGGTCTGGTATTGGCTGGGACATTAGTGACCTAAGAGACATTATTGCTACAGCGCACCAGCTCACTTTTTCTGGTGGGAGGTGGTGCGTCGTGTGCAGAGGAAGGCCCCCACAACCACCACAATGATGGTGAACGCTCCCACAGAGATGATGACGACGATGACCAGGATGTGGTTGTCCCCACTTCCTGTAATTCCTGGTTTTCCTGGAACAAAATGGACCAGAGAGGTGAGAAAGAAAATCCTATTTATCCACATAATAATTAATGTCCTCATTGGAGATCAAATAGCGTATTTAACAATTCATTTGTTTGTGTGTCCATTCATTAATTTCCCATTATACTTCTTTTAGAATGATGACTAATATTTCAGACCAATAGGAGACTTGTATAAGGGGTTTGGGTTAGATTACATTTCATGAATTACTTCTGTCCCACTTTATGAGGATAGTCCCATATAGATGCTCCATGGATGGTCACACTATCAACAAACTATCTGTTGATAAGCAACTGCTTGCTAAGGTTAGGTTTAGAATGAGGGTTGGGGTGAATGTTAGAGTAAGGGTTAAGTTTAGGGTTAGGATAAGGGCTAGGGTAAGGATTAAAGTAAAGGTTCCGTTTAGGGTTAGGGTTAAGGTTAAGTTTAGGGTTAGAGTAAGGGTTAAGGTAAAGGTTAAGTTTAGGGTTAGGGTAATGGTTAAGGTTAAGTTTAGAGCTAGGGTTAAGGGTTAAGGTAAAGGTTAAGTTTAGAGCTAGGGTTAAGGTAAAGGTTAAGTTTAGGGTTAGGGTAATGGTTAAGGTTAAGTTTAGAGCTAGGGTTAAGGTAAAGGTTAAGTTTAGGGTTAAGGTAAAGGTTAAGTTTAGGGCTAGGGTTAAGCTAAAGGTTAAGTTTAGGGTTAGGGGTTAAGGTAAAGGTTAGGGCTACGGTAAAGGTTAAGTTTAGGGCAAGGGTTAAGGTAAAGGTTAAGTTTAGGATTAGGGCAAGGGTGAAGGTAAAGGCTAGGACTAGTTAGGGTTAAGGTTAGGGCTAGAGTAAGGGTAATGGTTAAGTTTAGGGTTAGGGCTAAGGGTTAGAGTAAGGGTAAAGGTTAAGTTTAGGGTTAGGGCTAGGTAAAGGTTAAGTTTAGGATTTGGGCTAGGGTAAGGGTTAAGGTAAAGGTTAAGTTTAGGGCTAGGGTAAGGGTTAAGGTAAAGGTAAAGGTAAGGGTTAGGTTTAAGGGTTAAGGTAAAGGTTAAGTTCAGGGTTAGGGCTAGGGTAAGGGTTAAGGTAAAGGTTAAGTTTAGGGTTAGGGCTAGGATTAAGGCAAAGGTTAAGTTTAGGGTTAGGGCTAGGGTTAAGGTAAAGGTAAAGTTCAGGGTTAGGGCTAGGGTAAGGGTAAAGGTTACGTTTAGGGTAAGGGTAAAGGTTAGGGTTAGGATAAGGGTTAGTTCAGATGTTGACAGTTGAACATCTACAAACCATCTACTTAGAACTATCCAAATAAAGTGTTACTTATGTGAATAGGGGTTTGTTCAGTTCCTGCACACTATCTTAGCTGAGAAAGACATTAGTGCTCAATGCAGAATTGGTGTCAATTCCATTTCAGCTTCAGTCCAGAAATGAATCCAATGTACCATGGAACTGAACAAAGCCCTATTCACACTAACATCCATGTATGGAGGTGGAATGAAATGGACCCACACTGCAGCCAATTGAGTTGATCAAATCAGAATGGGCAATGGTGACCTGAAAAGGCCATTACCGTGTGAAGACCCAAAGCCATGGTCAAGAGGTGGTTGGTTACTTCCCGGTTTAACTGGCAAATTGGCTGAGATAGGAGACAAAACCACCAGTTATTACACCCAGTTAATTAAATACTACCTGACTTATTTCACCTTACCAGAACGCAGATGAAGGGCTTTAGGCACGTGAGTGAGGAAAAAGAACACAATCTGCACAGTCAATCAGTCATCATTGAGAAGAAGTGAATGGAAGGGAAGAGGGAATTACCTTGGTCATTAGCCATTTTGTCAGAGGATTCAGCTAAACAGGCCAAAGGAGACAGTAGCCAGGGAGAGAAAATACAAAGCAAACACTGGTTAGAGGAGTTAAGGAGAGCAGTGGGAGAAGGAGAGAGAGAGAGAGAGAGTGGGGGTAGAGAGAGAGAGAGTGGGGGTAGAGAGAGAGAGAGAGAGGGGGCTAGAGAGAGAGAGAGAGAGAGGGGGCTAGAGAGAGAGGGGGCTAGAGAGAGAGGGGGGGCTAGAGGGAGAGAGGGGGGGCTAGAGAGAGAGAGGGGGGGCTAGAGAGAGAGAGGGGGGGCTAGAGAGAGAGAGGGGGGGCTAGAGAGAGAGAGAGGGGGCTAGAGAGAGAGAGAGGGGGCTAGAGAGAGAGAGGGGGCTAGAGAGAGAGAGGGGGCTAGAGAGAGAGAGGGGGCTAGAGAGAGAGAGAGGGGGGTAGAGAGAGAGAGGGGGGTAGAGAGAGAGAGGGGGCTAGAGAGAGGGGGGGGTAGAGAGAGAGGGGGGGGTAGAGAGAGAGAGGGGGGTAGAGAGAGATGGGTAAAGGGTACAGCATTGGAGGGGTAAGGCAAGCAGGTGTGAGCATCAATAAAGGAGAGAGAGACAGAGAGAGAGGGGAGAGGGAGAGATTGAGAGAGAAAGAAAGAGAAAGAGAGGGATAGAGCGAAAGAAAGAAAGAAAGCAAGAGCGAGAAAGAGAGCAGGAGAGAGGGCAGGCTCGGCTCAACAGAATGGTATGTTCTTTACCAGCATCTATAGAAAAGGGATTGAGAATGCAGCCAGCTACAGTGAAGAGAAGCTAAGATAATTATTTGAATCTTGACCATTCAGCCCATCACAACGCATATTAACTCAACCAATAAGAACATTTAATACAATCATCCCAATGTTCAACCTTTCAGAGCCTATCAACCTCCAGGGATCCCCCCCCACACTTACTCTTGGGGGTGCGGAAGTGTACGGCCTCGGACATTGGGCCCATGCCCTTGGAGTTACGGGCCTGGATCTTGAAGTAGTAGGTGGTGTCCAGAGTCAGCTCCTGGATCTGGTGGGTCAACCTGTTGCCCACCACCGGCTCTATCACCCAGTCATGCACCTCCGCATTCACATCAGTACTGTAGTAGATTATGTAGCCTAGTGGAGCGATAGGGGGAGAGAGATGGGGGGGAAAGGAGCGAGAGAGAGATGGGGGAAAGGAGCGAGAGAGAGATGGGGGAAAGGAGAGAGAGAGAGATGGGGGGAAAGGAGAGAGAGAGAGATGGGGGGAAAGGAGAGAGAGAGAGATGGGGGGAAAGGAGAGAGAGAGAGATGGGGGAAAGGAGAGAGAGAGAGATGGGGGAAAGGAGAGAGAGAGAGATGGGGGAAAGGAGAGAGAGAGAGATGGGGGAAAGGAGAGAGAGAGAGATGGGGGAAAGGAGAGAGAGAGAGATGGGGGAAAGGAGAGAGAGAGAGATGGGGGAAAGGAGAGAGAGAGATGGGGGAGAGAGAGAGAGATGGGGGAGAGAGAGAGAGAGAGATGGGGGAGAGAGAGAGAGATGGGGGAAAGGAGAGAGAGATGGGGGGAAAGGAGAGAGAGAGAGAGAGAGATGGGGGAAAGGAGAGAGAGGGAGAAAGGAGAGAGAGAGAGAGAGATGGGGGAAAGGAGAGAGAGGGAGAAAGGAGAGAGAGAGAGATGGGGGAAAGGAGAGAGATGGGGGAAAGGAGAGAGATGGGGGAAAGGAGAGAGAGAGATGGGGGAAAGGAGAGAGAGATGGGGGAAAGGAGAGAGAGAGATGGGGGGAAAGGAGCGAGAGGGAGATGGGGGGAAAGGAGCGAGAGGCAGATGGGGGAAAGGAGAGAGAGAGATGGGGGGAAAGGAGCGAGAGATCGGAGGAGAGGAGATAGAGGTAGATGGGGGAGAGGAGAAGGTTAGAGAACTGTTTCAGACCACTTGTTTCTCTGACTGAATAAACCTGATAAGAGTGTGTGTGTGTGTGGTCTCACCTGTGATTTTTCCATTGGCCTCTGAGGGGGGCTGCCAGTTGACTATGATGGTACGTGGTTTCAGCTCCTTGCTCACCACAGTCACATCTTTGGGGGACGAGCTGGGAACTGTGAAAGTCAAACAGAAAGTCAGTATGGGAACAAGGCCATTAATGAGGGAACGCTTGGCTTTGACATCAAATAGGGGCTGCTTATATTATTACTGTTTGACACCTGTACCAGTGTGTGTAACCTGTACCAGTGGGTGTAACCTGTACCAGTGGGTGTAACCTGAACCAGTGGGTGTAACCTGTACCAGTGGGTGTAACCTGAAATGGAAAAGTATTTTTTGCATATCCCACTCCCCTGAGACACCCTCAGAGAGTAGGGTCACGGCATGGGATCAGACATTATTGCCGGCGACCCAGGAGCAATTAGGGGTAAGTGCCTTGCTCAAGGGCAGATTTGCTGATTTTCTTTCTCTCTGGGACACGAACTAGCAACCTATAGGTTACTGACCCAATGCTCTAATCACTAGGAGACCTGCCGCATATCAGAGAAAAGCAGTCAATGACAAACACCCACGACAATCAGCTTTGACAGAACCAGGATATTCTGTGTAGTCATGTTAAAAGACACAAACTTCACTGAAGATGCTTTCGTGTGTGTGTGTGTGTGTGTGTGTGTGTATGTACTCGGTATGCCTGTGTATGTGTGCTCTTACTGGTCTCAAAGGTGGTTCCCTGGGCCGTCATGCTCCAGGTGCTGGTCCTCCGGCCCTTGGTCACCATGACAGAGAACTCATAGAGCGTGTTGGGCTTCAGGCCCGTCACCATGTGGCTCAGGTTGGTGGTGTTGGCCGTCTGAAAACACACACACGCAGGCACACACACGCAGGCACACACACGCAGGCACACACACACGCAGGCACACACACACGCAGGCACACACACACGCAGGCACACACACACGCAGGCACACACACACACGCAGGCACACACACACACGCAGGCACACACACACGCAGGCACACACACACGCAGGCACACACACACGCAGGCACACACACACGCAGGCACACACACACACGCAGGCACACACACACACGCAGGCACACACACACGCAGGCACACACACACGCAGGCACACACACACGCAGGCACACACACACGCAGGCACACACACACGCAGGCAGGCACACACGCAGGCAGGCACACACGCAGGCAGGCACACACGCAGGCAGGCACACACGCAGGCAGGCACACACACACGCAGGCACACACACGCAGGCACACACACGCAGGCACACACACGCAGGCACACACACGCAGGCACACACACGCAGGCACACACACGCAGGCACACACACGCAGGCACACGCAGGCACACACACAGGCAGGCACACACACGCAGGCACACACACAGGCAGGCACACACACAGGCACACACACACAGACGCAGGCACACACACGCAGGCACACACACGCAGACGCAGGCACACACACGCAGGCACACACACGCAGGCACACACACAGGCAGGCACACACACACAGACGCAGGCACACACACACAGACGCAGGCACACACACGCAGGCACACACACGCAGGCACACACACGCACGCACACACACGCACGCACACACACACGCAGGCACACACGCAGGCACACACACGCAGGCACACACACGCAGGCACACACACGCAGGCACACACACGCAGGCACACACACGCAGGCACACACACGCAGGCACACACACGCAGGCACACACACGCAGGCACACACACGCAGGCACACACACGCAGGCACACACACGCAGACACACACACACACACACACACACGCAGGCACACACAGAAAACCAGTTCATAATGGAAGGTACAGACTTTGACCACAAAGTGGCCCTCAAGACCAACAGAACCAGAGTGCTTCAAAGCAGAAACCTGCTCCATGCATCTTTAAAATAAACAGCCATGAATAATACAGGGCCTTCACAGTATTCACACCCCTGGACTGCTCCACATTCTGCTGTTACAGACGGAATTTAACATGGATTCCATTGAGACGTTTTGTCACTGACCAAACCCACCAGAGTGTTTCCAACCCATAATGTCAAAGTACAAATGCATTAAATGAAAAGCTGAAAGCTTGAAAGTCTAAGTATTCAATGTCTTTGTTATGGAAAGCCTAAATAAGTTTAGGAGTAAAAATGTGCTTAATAAGTCACACAAGTTGAAAGGACTCACTGTGTGTAATAAGAGTGTCTAACATGATTGTTTAATGATTACCTCATCTCTGTACCCCACACATACAATGATCTGTAAGGTCCCTCATCTCTGTACCCCACACATACAATTATCTGTTAATAAGTCCCTCATCTCTGTACCCCACACATACAATTATCTGTTAATAAGTCCCTCATCTCTGTACCCCACACATACAATTATCTGTTAATAAGTCCCTCATATCTGTGCCCCACACATACAATGATCTGTAAGGTCCCTCATCTCTGTACCCCACACATACAATGATCTGTAAGGTCCCTCATCTCTGTACCCCACACATACAATTATCTGTAAGGTCCCTCATCTCTGTACCCCACACATACAATGATCTGTAAGGTCCCTCATCTCTGTACCCCACACATACAATGATCTGTAAGGTCCCTCATCTCTGTACCCCACACATACAATTATCTGTAAGGTCCCTCATCTCTGTACCCCACACATACAATTATCTGTTAATAAGTCCCTCATATCTGTGCCCCACACATACAATTATCTGTAAGGTCCCTCATCTCTGTACCCCACACATACAATTATCTGTATGTGTGAGGTACAGAGGGACTTTACAGATAATTGTAAGGTCCCTCATCTCTGTACCCGAAAGATACAATTATCTGTAAGGTCCCTCAGGTCGGCAGTGAATTTCAAACACAGATTCAACCACAAAGACCAGGGAGGTTTTCCAATGCCTCGCAAAGAAGGGCACCTATTGGTAGATGGGTAAATAAAAAAAAGGAAAAAAAAATATATTGAATATCCCTTTGAGCATGGTGAAGTTATTAATTACACTTCGGATCGTGTATCAATACACCCAGTCACTACAAAGATACAGGCGTCCTTCCTAACTCAGTTGCCGGAGACGAAGGAAACCGCTCAGGGATTTCACCATGACAATGGTGACTCTAAAACAGTAACAGAGTTTTAATGGCTGTGATAGGAGAAAACTGAGGATGGATCAACAACGTTGTAGTTACTCCACACTACTAACCTAAATAACAGAGTGAAAAGAAGGAAGCCTATACAGAATAGAAATAATCCAAAACATTGTATTGGATTTGCCACAAACATATTTGAGTACCACTCTACATATTTTCAAGCATAGTGGTGGCTGCATCATGTTATGGGTATGCTAGTAATTGTTAAAGGGCTGGGAAGTTTTTCAGGATAAAAAAAAGAAACTGAATGAAGCTAAGCACAAGCAAAATTCTAGAGGAAAACCTGGTTCAGCCTGCTTTCCAACAGACACTGGGAGATGAACTCACCTTTCAGCAGGACAATACCATAAAACACAAGGCCAAATCTACACTGGAGTTGCTTACTAAGAAGACTGTTAATGTTCCCGAATGGCCGAGTTGCAGTTTTGACTTAAATCTAAAGTACTTAAAAATCTAATGGCAAGACCTGAAAATGGTTGTCTAGCAATGATCAACAACCAATTTGACAAAGCTTGAAGAATTTTGAAAAGAATACATGGGTAAATGTTATACAATCCACGTGTGGAAAGCTCTTAGACTTACCCAGAAACACTCACAGCTGTAATCACTGCCAAAGGTGATACTACAAAAGTACTGACTCAGGGGTGTGAATACTAATGTAAATGTAAGCAACATTTCTAAAAACCCGTTTTCACTTTGTCATTATGGGGTAGTATGTATAAAAATAAAAATAAAAATATATATATATATATATTTTATCAATTTTGAATTCAGGCTGTAACAACAAAATGTGGAGTAAGTCAAGGGGTGTGAATACGTTCTGTACATAAAAAAATGCCAGATAAACTAAATGAAGGCTATTTATTCCAAAATAACAGCTGAAACGTAGTTGGTATAACATGAAAACAGTGGACACCGTTTGAATAAAGACTAGATGACATGCAGCGATGAAAATACTTCTGATCACTTTACTACGCCCATTTCCTCACTACGCCCAGCAGTCTAATCTAGACCCTGGGTAGTCAGTCTCTCCTGGTGAAGGCTAGTTCAGGTCCTAGCTTTCTAAATAGCCTGTCCCAGTGATGCTAGCCACGTCCTGTAGTGTACTAAACAAGACAAATCTGTCATCCAGGATGTCACAGAGAGAAAAACATCCTATCCTTTTAGTTGAGTGGAGAGGAGCCATCTGTTCAATAATGTAGGTACACGCTGTGTGTGTGTGTGTGTGTGTGTGTGTGTGTGTGTGTGTGTGTGTGTGTGTGTGTGTGTGTGTGTGTGTGTGTGTGTGTGTGAGAGAAACAGGAAGGCATTTCTGACAGCTGGGACGAGCACAACAAGGTGAGAGTAATTGTCCAGTGTGAACAATGCCTTTCTACAAAACAACACAGGGTGACTAACAGGTTTGGGGTCAATTCCATTTCAATCCAGCCAATTCAGGAGATGATTCAAAATTATAATTTCAGACTTGAAAATCGCCATTTATTTTGACTGGATTTTTAGCAATTCTCAAATTCAATTCACTTCCTGGATAGACCGAATTGAAATGCAATTGACCCCAACCCCTAATTAGCATCAACATCACACATCATTGTCCTAAATGTGTTGCATTGCGCTAACAGTGACTGCAGTCGCTCCAGACTAGCCTTTTAGCATCTACATCCGCTTTCAATAACCAGACTAGCCTTTTAGCATCTACATCCGCTTTCAATAACCAGACTAGCCTTTTAGCATCTACATCCGCTTTCAATAACCAGACTAGCCTTTTAGCACCTCTGTGTTGGGGGGAGGCAGGTAGCCTTGTGGTTAGAGAGTAACCTAAAGGTTACTGGATCGAATCCCTGACCTGACAAGGTAAAAATCTGTCGTTCTGCCCCAAAACAAGGCAATTAACCCACTGTTCCCTGGTAGGCCGTCATTGTAAATAAGAATTTGTTCTTAACCGACTTGCCTAGTTAAATAACGATTTTTTAAATTCTGAATCTTGACAGTCCCATGTTAGGTGATGGATACAGCAGTCTCTATGTTCAGAATAGGGATTGACTAACTGCTGAATCAGAATATGTGTTGTATGAACAGTCTGTACTCAGAATGCACTGTCAGGCCCCCATTCCCCAGACCTCTGTCTTGTCCTTGTCCTTGTTTAACCACCTATGAAACAACACAGCCGTTATTCGTATTCTGACCCCCCACCACACACCTAATCTTGTTGAGGGAGATAAGTAATGATCTTAATTGAGCTAGGGCAGGATGCTATAGCATCTCTTACACCTAGTTGAAGGGTTTGTCTTTCTGTGTTGTATACCATACTATGCCACATTCACAACCTGAGTGAATGCAGTACACTGACTAATGACAGTGCAATCAATGCAATTTATTTGTTAAAGATATTCCCTTTTTCAGAGAGACTATAAACGTTAGTGCTGAACATCTCTGTTGTGTAGCATGTAGATGGGGAAGGCCTGTGGAATGTAGATGGGGAAGGACTGTGGAATGTAGATGTGGAAGGCCTGTGGCATGTAGATGGGGAAGGACTGTGGCATGTAGATGGGGAAGGCCTGTGGCATGTAGATGGGGAAGGCCTGTGGAATGTAGATGGGGAAGGCCTGTGGCATGTAGATGGGGAAGGACTGTGGCATGTAGATGGGGAAGGACTGTGGCATGTAGATGGGGAAGGACTGTGGCATGTAGATGGGGAAGGACTGTGGCATGTAGATGGGGAAGGCCTGTGGCATGTAGATGGGGAAGGCCTGTGGCATGTAGATGGGGAAGGCCTGTGGCATGTAGATGGGGAAGGCCTGTGGCATGTAGATGGGGAAGGCCTGTGGCATGTAGATGGGGAAGGCCTGTGGCATGTAGATGGGGAAGGCCTGTGGCATGTAGATGGGGAAGGCCTGTGGCATGTAGATGGGGAAGGCCTGTGGCATGTAGATGGGGAAGGCCTGTGGCATGTAGATGGGGAAGGCCTGTGGCATGTAGATGGGGAAGGCCTGTGGCATGTAGATGGGGAAGGCCTGTGGCATGTAGATGGGGAAGGCCTGTGGCATGTAGATGGGGAAGGACTGTGGCACGTAGATGGGGAAGGACTGTGGCACGTAGATGGGGAAGGACTGTGGCACGTAGATGGGGAAGGACTGTGGCATGTATATGAGAAGGACTGTGGAATGTAGATGGGGAAGGACTGTGGCACGTAGATGGGGAAGGACTGTGGCACGTAGATGGGGAAGGACTGTGGCATGTAGATGGGGAAGGACTGTGGCATGTAGATGGGGAAGGACTGTGGCATGTATATGAGAAGGACTGTGGAATGTAGATGGGAAGGACTGAGAGACGTTTGAACCTCATGTAATTAGTGGGTGGGATTACTTCACATTGATTCATCACCCTGCTAGTGGGATAGCTGAACACACTGATGATTAGAATGGCATAGTGGTAGAATACATATACTATGCTGTGCTCTGATGACACCTTCTACTTTAAAATGAACCGTGAGGGAATAATAAAGCTGTGCTGTTTTGAACGGGGCCCTGCGGGCCATGCTGCTGCGTCCCCGTGACCGTACCTTGAGCTTGGTGTTGGCGGGGATGTTGGTCTTCCAGCGCACCGTGTAGTAGCGTGCGTCCGTGATCTTCTGGTTCTTGGGCAGAGAGTTGTCGGCCCAGGTCACCTTGATGGTGTCGTGGCTGAGCACCGAGGCCTGTACGCCCACGGGAGGTAGCATGGGGGTGGGGTCTGGTACTGGTGTGTATGGCGCATGGAAGAGTTCATACAAATCAACATCAGGGTCTATGGGGTCTGCCAGCAGTTACCAACACACCAGGTTCACAACAGATGGCAAACAGAACATGGTGGAAAAGAGGGAAGAAATTACAAACCAAAAAAGTGTGTTTTGTGGCGAGGTCAAAAGAAAAAGAAAAAGCAAGACCGGTCCAAATGAAACGGGGTGGCGGGGTGTAGAGAGAGAGGGAGGGGTTACGAAGAAGGGTAGAAAATATGTTAATGAGTTATTCAAATGAGGGAGGAGGAGAGGGGATTGGGAAGGGTGAAGAGAAAGAGAGAAAATTCTATTAGATCAACAGACATGGCTATTGGCTACATCAAGGTTTTCTACTGTCTATACAAGGGCTGTTGTCGATCAGACTTGGGTCAAATACCGATTTGTTGTCACGGATTTGATCCAGGGCTGTTGTGTTCAACATAATCAACTCACATTATCAACACTAAGTAAAGATGGATAATCACTCAAAGGAAAGCTACAACTAGAAGGAACGTGCAACAGATTAATCTCTAGTTAAGGTCAACAGAGTAATCTCTAGTAAAGGTCAACAGAGTAATCTCTAGTAAAGGTCAACAGAGTAATCTCTAGTAAAGGTCAACAGAGTAATCTCTAGTAAAGGTCAACAGAGTAATCTCTAGTAAAGGTCAACAGAGTAATCTCTAGTAAAGGTCAACAGAGTAATCTCTAGTAAAGGTCAACAGAGTAACATTTAGCCACATGGCTTCAGAATTTTTTGGGGAAAGACAACAGTGCAACAGAACAACAAGATCAAAAATACAAATACCATACTGACTTACCACACCTTTAAAGAAGACTGATTTCTTTCATTATTGATAATAATGTCTCTGACTGCAAGGCTAAACAGTGACTGAAAACGGGGCACTACTTTACAGTGTCTCTGAATGCAGGTCCTACTTTACAGTGTCTCTGTGAATACAGGCACTACTTTACAGTGTCTCTGAATGCAGGCACTACTTTACAGTGTCTCTGAATGCAGGTCCTACTTTACAGTGTCTCTGTGAATACAGGCACTACTTTACAGTGTCTCTGAATGCAGGCACTACTTTACAGTGTCTCTGAATGCAGGCACTACTTTACAGTGTCTCTGAATGCAGGCACTACTTTACAGTGTCTCTGAATGCAGGCACTACTTTTACAGTGTCTCTGAATGCAGGCACTACTTTACAGTGTCTCTGAATGCAGGCACTACTTTACAGTGTCTCTGAATGCAGGCACTACTTTACAGTGTCTCTGAATGCAGGCACTACTTTACAGTGTCTCTGAACAGGCACTACTTTACAGTGTATCTGTGAATACAGGCACTACTTTACAGTGTCTCTGAATGCAGGCACTACTTTACAGTGTCTCTGAATGCAGGCACTACTTTACAGTGTATCTGTGAATACAGGCACTACTTTACAGTGTCTCTGTGAATACAGGCACTACTTTACAGTGTCTCTGAATACAGGCACCACTTTACAGTGTCTCTGTGAATACAGGCACTACTTTACAGTGTCTCTGAATACAGGCACTACTTTACAGTGTCTCTGTGAATACAGGCACTACTTACAGTGTCTCTGTGAATACAGGCACTACTTTACAGTGTCTCTGTGAATACAGGCACTACTTTACAGTGTCTCTGTGAATACAGGCACTACTTTACAGTGTCTCTGTGAATACAGGCACTACTTTACAGTGTCTCTGTGAATACAGGCACTACTTTACAGTGTCTCTGTGAATACAGGCACTACTTTACAGTGTCTCTGTGAATACAGGCACTACTTTACAGTGTCTCAATAGAAATACTACTGTATGCAGCATTGCAACAGAACATTTACTATAGCTGAATCACAATAGGACTGTATATACAGCCATGTCACTCACAAGGAAAGCCCTACACTGACGCTGTGTTCAAACTCTATGCATGTAAGAAGTGAAATGTGGGAATTATTCATCTGTTCATTGTTGCTCATGTAGCCTATCAGCGGATCTCGTGTGTCAAGGGCGAGGGATATTAAACGCCAATGAAAGGGAGTTTTGACAACTTCAAATGGATTGACTTGGTCTTTACCTATGAATAATGTGGTGATGCTTGATCTATCTGGGATTGATTAGATAAATTATGGTCTGATCTGGGATTGATTAGTGATGTCTGATCTATCTGGGATTGATTAGATTAGTGATGTCTGTTCTATCTGGGATTGATTAAATTAGTGATGTCTGTTCTATCTGGGATTGATTAGCATCATCTATGTCTGTGTTACTTAATGATATAGTTGCTCCCTATTGAATGTTATCCTGGTCACGTCTCTTTACAGATGGAGGATACCTCCCTATTGAATGTTACCCTGGTCACGTCTCTTTACAGATGGAGGATACCTCCCTACTGAATGTTACCCTGGTCACGTCTCTTTACAGATGGAGGATACCTCTCTACTGAATGTTACCCTGGTCACGTCTCTTCTAGATGGAGGATACCTCCCTACTGAATGTTACCCTGGTCACGTCTCTTTACAGATGGAGGATACCTCTCTACTGAATGTTACCCTGGTCACGTCTCTTTAAAGATGGAGGATAACTCCCTACTGAATGTTACCCTGGTCACGTCTTTTACAGATGGAGGATACCTCTCTACTGAATGTTACCCTGGTCACGTCTCTTTACAGATGGAGGATACCTCTCTACTGAATGTTACCCTGGTCACGTCTCTTTAAAGATGGAGGATAACTCCCTACTGAATGTTACCCTGGTCACGTCTTTCTACAGATGGAGGATACCTCCCTAAAGAATGCTACCCTGGTCACGTCTCTTCTAGATGGAGATGCTCTCTACTGAATGTTACCCTGGTCACGTCTATTGACAGATGGAGGATACCTCTCTACTGAATGTTACCCTGGTCACGTCTCTTTAAAGATGGAGGATAACTCCCTACTGAATGTTACCCTGGTCACGTCTCTTTACAGATGGAGGATACCTCCCTACTGAATGTTACCCTGGTCACGTCTCTTGACAGATGGAGGATACCTCTCTACTGAATGTTACCCTGGTCACGTCTATTGACAGATGGAGGATACCTCTCTACTGAATGTTACCCTGGTCACGTCTCTTGACAGATGGAGGATACCTCTCTACTGAATGTTACCCTGGTCACGTCTCTTTACAGATGGAGGATACCTCCCTACTGAATGTTACCCTGGTCACGTCTCTTTAAAGATGGAGGATAACTCCCTAAAGAATGTTACCCTGGTTACGTCTCTTGACAGATGGAGGATACCTCCCTAAAGAATGTTACCCTGGTCACATCTCTTGACAGATGGAGGATACCTCTGTTATGTAACTAAACACAGTTAGCCACTGTGAGCACATGTCCATCCACCTGCTTCCCTCACTACAATGTCCTCCAGGGGGTTGCTGAGGTGTGTGTGTACTCATTATGGACGCATGGTAAACACTGGTGTTGTGAGAGAGGCAGTAACAAGTGGTTCCCTGGCTCAAGTCGCCACAATGCCAACCAAACGCTTCAAGATGGCAGCAATGAGCGGACTGACCAGGCTTCGCTGCTAGCTATGTTACGCCATGCTCTGCGCCAGCCCTGGACACCAGATTTTGACCAGGGTCCAGTGGTAATTAGAAAAATCTCTGGTCATCTGGTGTAGCCTACCTCCCCCAAACTCACCCCCACTCTATCCAGCTCCCTCTCTCCTCCCCGCTCCATTTTGTGTGTGTGTGTGTGTGTCTCTCTCTCTCTTTCTAGGAAGCATGGAGGTGGTCCTGGAAACACGGTGTGGTTTTAGGTGGCATGGAAATGGCATCTGTTTTTCACTCTGAGAACTGTGTCTGCAGCAGTAGTCTGTACCAGCCTGGGTTTAGTAGCCTACAGTGCTCTGAATGAAATGTTCCTACCTGTCAAAAAGAACCCCCCCCTCCATGCATTTCAGTCAGTTATCAGATGCCACATATAGGAGAAGGTTTTTATTCTGCTTTGGTTTGATTTATGCTTTATAAAGGAAAGTCACATTGAGTTTGAAAATCTCCTTTTCAAGTCAGTCTTGCATATGTTTTGCACCAAGGTTATCTTCCCACTGGATATTTACTATAATACATCAGTCCCTAAACAACACTCCTAGATTTCTCCCAACTTCTTTTAAGTCAAAACATTATCTAGGTCAACCAGTCTTTTATTCCAAACTTTTTCATCCAATGAACATGCTTGTGGAGCAACTCACTGGTGTATTCAAACTGCAGACTGTATTGGAGGGCTTTGGTTCTGTGTTGAGAGGAGAGCTGGATCTGACAGAGGGTTGCCAAAGCCACAGCAGGGGTGTGTGCGTGTGCGTGCGCGCTTCTGCACAGTGCTATGTATATATGTCTGTGTGTTCTGTGTGCGTGTATGCCTGTGTGTGTGTGTGCCTGTGTGTGTATGTGTGTGTGTGTGTGTGTGTGTGTGTGTGCCTGTGTGTGTGTGTGTGGATTGCCCCCCTGCAGCATGTTGATGCCATTTCAGTCATCCGGTATCCTGTCCCTGCACAGCAGTGCATGCTGGGATAGCGGAGTGCAAGTACAGACAAACTGGCTCATCAAAACAGAGAGGGGGTGACGAGGGGTTGGCTTAAAGTCGACATGGGTTTCAGCCATCACTCAGAGTTCCCTGGGGGTGCCTCGACACAGGGTACAGCCTACACTCCTAGTTCCCTCATCTTACGGGTGTCAAAAAATGCGGCATACTCTACAGAGCTATGTTGAGCAGCGACTTCCTGCTAGCAATTCATACTTTGTGTTCAATTGTTGGCATTTGGTATTGTGACCTAAATATCAGCTAATTGTCTGAGTAGCTGTCCTCAGATTAGAGAAATCTGGATTGGAGGATATTTCCTTATTATTCTCTGGGAGACAGGCCTAAGATGAGCCGGGACCACTTGTTTTGTGCAGTGATATTTGTGACAAAGGGAAAGTCAATTACCACAGAGAGAATGGCAGGTCAGAGATGCTCTCTGACAAGTTGATTCTAACGATCAGGTCTGATGGAAGGTAAACTGCACCATATGAATGCAGGAGGAATAATGTCTAATATAAAGTCAAGGCTCTAGTTGGTCAAATAAAAAACACATTAGGTTTTAGTAAGTTTATCTCTGAAGTTATTTAGAGTCAAGCCGCGTCAGGGTATATTTATTGATGATGATGATGATGGTGGTGGTGATGTAACATTGGTCAAAGACTACAGTCAGATTCCTTCTTTAAGGGAGTTAAATGACTTCACTCCCCACTGAAATATGGCAGCAAACAGAAATGACACCAGCATACGTTTTTATGGATGAAACCATTTCTCCATTAAAAGACCATTTCACCGGTCCAGTATGGAGGGTATTAGTGACCATCTCATTGGTAAGGCTATTTAGGGTGTGTCCATGAGACCATTTCACCGGTCCAGTATGGAGGGTATTAGTGACCATCTCATTGGTAAGGCTATTTAGGGTGTGTCCATGAGACCATTCCATTACTCCAGTATTCAGGGTGTAGGGGTATTGTGTAGGTGTCCTACCTGACTGTGGCCTGGTGATGGCGCTCTCGTATACAGGGATCCCCTCCCCCACGTTGTTGAAGGCCTTCAGGGTTATCACATAGTGGGAGCTGGGGTCTGAGGGAAGGAGAGGGCCAGGGAGTGAGAGGGCCAGGGAGAGAGAGGGCCAGGGAGAGAGAGGGCCAGGGAGAGAGAGGGCCAGGGAGAGAGAGGGCCAGGGAGAGAGAGGGCCAGGGAGAGAGAGGGCCAGGGAGAGAGAGGGCCAGGGAGAGAGAGGGCCAGGGGGAGAGAGGGCCAGGGGAGAGAGGGCCAGGGGAGAGAGGGCCAGGGGAGAGAGGGCCAGGGGGAGAGAGGGCCAGGGGGAGAGAGGGCCAGGGGGAGAGAGGGCCAGGGGGAGAGAGGGCCAGGGGGAGAGAGGGCCAGGGGAGAGAGGGAGAGAGAGGGCCAGGGAGAGAGAGGGAGAGAGAGGGCCAGGGAGAGAGAGGGAGAAAGAGGGCCAGGGTGAGAGAGAGAGAGAAGAGGGCCAGGGTGAGAGGAGAAAGAGGGCCAGGGAGAGAGAGAGAAAGAGGGCCAGGGAGAGAGAAAGAGGGCCAGGGAGAGAGAAAGAGGGCCAGGGAGAGAGGGAGAAGAGGGCCAGGGAGAGAGGGAGAAGAGGGCCAGGGAGAGAGAAAGAGGGCAGGGTGAGAGGGAGAAAGAGGGCCAGGGAGAGAGAAAGAGGGCCAGGGAGAGAGAAAGAGGGCCAGGGAGAGAGAAAGAGGGCCAGGGAGAGAGAAAGAGGGCCAGGGAGAGAGAGGGAGAAAGAGGGCCAGGGAGAGAGAGGGAGAAAGAGGGGGCGAGACGGAGGGGGAGAGAGAGCGCATTATGAAATAATGTAGCTAATCAAGTCCAGACTCCTGAGACCCTCTCCTCATAGGATCAGGATATTCATCATCTTGACAAAAGGTGTATATTGAAACCCATTCTCTCGTTGGGGTTTTAATGAAAAGCTAAATTATGCAACATTATCATAGTGGTCCCCCCTAACCATGTTGTAATTACAGTAGGCTACAGGACACCATGAAGCACAGCCAGCCATGCAGTCAAAGACTGTTCACAGTCATGCATCAAGAACATGGCTCCACAACAACACACTATCAACAATGACGGCAACAACCCAGAGGGCAACAACCCAGAGGGCAACAACCCAGAGGGCAACAACCCAGAGGGCAACAACCCAGAGGGCACAACCCAGAGGGCAACAACCCAGAGGGCAACAACCCAGAGGGCAACAACCCAGAGGGCAACAACAGGGTGTGCTCACCTAGGTTCTCAATGCTGTAGTAGCGCTGCTTGTAGTCCACCTTGATGGTCTGGGCGTGGGGGCTGCCGATGCCGTAGCCGATGGTGTAGCCTCGTACCACCATGTCCTGGTTCTCCGGCGGCGTCCAGCTCACCACGATGCTGTTGACCAGCGGGCGCACATGTAGCGAGCTGGGGATGTCTGGCACCCTGGACTCTGGAGGGAGGAAAACTCAGGAGATCAAACTTATATCAATTACAACACAATAAAGAAATTAAACACAATAAATATTAAACACTCCATATACTTTAGACTAGAATCAAGACAATAAAATACATTAAAACTAAACCATAAATATAAAGGTGAGACCACATTAAAAGAGGGTTTGAAGGTATTTATGATGCTGATAAACCAACAAGTAAACAAAACATGTTGGCCCTGAACAATTCAGACTAGTGAAAGTAGTCAAGATCAGGGCTGAGGTAGAGGGATCTGACTGGTCAGTGTATTAAGGGAAGAGGTAAGGATCAGGGCTGAGGTAGAGGGATTTGACTGGTCAGTGTATTAAGGGAAGAGGTAAGGATCAGGGCTGAGGTAGAGGGATTTGACTGGTCAGTGTATTAAGGGAAGAGAGGTAAGAATCAGGGCTGAGGTAGAGGGATTTGACTGGTCAGTGAATTAAGGGAAGAGGTAAGGATCAGGGCTGAGGTAGAGGGATTTGACTGGTCAGTGTATTAAGGGAAGAGGTAAGGATCAGGGCTGAGGTAGAGGGATCTGACTGGTCAGTGTATTAAGGGAAGAGGAAAGGATCAGGGCTGAGGTAGAGGGATCTGACTGGTCAGTGTATTAAGGGAAGAGGTAAGGATCAGGGCTGAGGTAGAGGGATCTGACTGGTCAGTGTATTAAGGGAAGAGGTAAGGATCAGGGCTGAGGTAGAGGGATTTGACTGGTCAGTGTATTAAGGGAAGAGAGGTAAGGATCAGGGCTGAGGTAGAGGGATTTGACTGGTCAGTGTATTAAGGGAAGAGGTAAGGATCAGGGCTGAGGTAGAGGGATCTGACTGGTCAGTGTATTAAGGGAAGAGGTAAGGATCAGGGCTGAAGTAGAGGGATTTGACTGGTCAGTGTATTAAGGGAAGAGGTAAGGATCAGGGCTGAGGTAGAGGGATTTGACTGGTCAGTGTATTAAGGGAAGAGAGGTAAGAATCAGGGCTGAGGTAGAGGGATTTGACTGGTCAGTGAATTAAGGGAAGAGGTAAGGATCAGGGCTGAGGTAGAGGGATCTGACTGGTCAGTGTATTAAGGGAAGAGGTAAGGATCAGGGCTGAGGTAGAGGGATTTGACTGGTCAGTGTATTAAGGGAAGAGGTAAGGATCAGGGCTGAGGTAGAGGGATTTGACTGGTCAGTGTATTAAGGGAAGAGAGGTAAGAATCAGGGCTGAGGTAGAGGGATTTGACTGGTCAGTGAATTAAGGGAAGAGGTAAGGATCAGGGCCTGAGGTAGAGGGATCTGACTGGTCAGTGTATTAAGGGAAGAGGTAAGGATCAGGGCTGAGGTAGAGGGATTTGACTGGTCAGTGTATTAAGGGAAGAGGTAAGGATCAGGGCTGAGGTAGAGGGATCTGACTGGTCAGTGTATTAAGGGAAGAGGTAAGGATCAGGGCTGAGGTAGAGGGATTTGACTGGTCAGTGTATTAAGGGAAGAGGTAAGGATCAGGGCTGAGGTAGAGGGATCTGACTGGTCAGTGTATTAAGGGAAAGAGGTAAGGATCAGGGCTGAGGTAGAGGGATCTGACTGGTCAGTGTATTAAGGGAAGAGGTAAGGATCAGGGCTGAGGTAGAGGGATCTGACTGGTCAGTGTATTAAGGGAAGAGGTAAGGATCAGGGCTGAGGTAGAGGGATCTGACTGGTCAGTGTATTAAGGGAAGAGGTAAGGATCAGGGCTGAGGTAGAGGGATCTGACTGGTCAGTGTATTAAGGGAAGAGGTAAGGATCAGGGCTGAGGTAGAGGGATTTGACTGGTCAGTGTATTAAGGGAAGAGGTAAGGATCAGGGCTGAGGTAGAGGGATTTGACTGGTCAGTGTATTAAGGGAAGAGAGGTAAGAATCAGGCTGAGGTAGAGGGATTTGACTGGTCAGTGAATTAAGGGAAGAGGTAAGGATCAGGGCTGAGGTAGAGGGATTTGACTGGTCAGTGTATTAAGGGAAGAGGTAAGGATCAGGGCTGAGGTAGAGGGATTTGACTGGTCAGTGTATTAAGGGAAGAGGTAAGGATCAGGGCTGAGGTAGAGGGATTTGACTGGTCAGTGTATTAAGGGAAGAGGTAAGGATCAGGGCTGAGGTAGAGGGATTTGACTGGTCAGTGTATTAAGGGAAGAGGTAAGGATCAGGGCTGAGGTAGAGGGATTTGACTGGTCAGTGTATTAAGGGAAGTTTTACCGTCCAGGTCGCTCTCGAAGGTCTCTGCGGTGCTCCACTCTGTGGCGGGCCCGGAGCCGTTCACTGTGATGGCTGATACTCTGAACGTGTACTCTGTCCCCCGCTCTAGACCTGACCACAACAACACACAGATAGAAAATCAGTCAGAGTCAGACAGGAAGCCCAGTTCCATTCCTCCCTCTTCTACCCAAAGTGCGCCCTCATCTTGTTCACTCCCCCCTCAATCAAGTGCTTTGAAATGTTTGAGGCGAAGTGAACAAGTAGTGCGCTCTTTTGACAGGCAGACCAAGAAATGTAATTGGGTTTGTGTGCAGAATCAGCCATAGGCTAGGTCCATCAGTTTCTGCAGTTAGAAAACTGTCCAAACTTTCCTTTCAGTGGGCTTCTTAAAGGATGTACTAGCAGTGCATCCCTCACTCCACCACTCAATCGAGCTGGGCATGCAGACACACTAAATATTTGAAGCCGTAATATTTCAAGAGGAAGTCCAATATTTCTTTGCTTGTGTGAAGGGAAAATCGATAACTCTGTCAGGGGTGGGATCAAGAGAGAGCTCGTCGTCGTGGCGCAATTAACATTTTCCTCTTTCCAATCCAATGGGTTTGATAGAGATGAACCTTCTGCCATTGATCACGACGCGTCTGTGGGGGAATTTACACATGAGCAGTTTGAATGTAACCCAAGCAAGCCGTTCCCGATAGAAATCTCAGAGAAGAAAGAGGACACTGTTCACTCCTGGAGGAGTGGAGCTGGATCCCTGCTTGGACCACCATCCCAGCCACATTGCTGGGTCGGCTACATCACCGCCACGGGCGTGTTTTGGAAATTCAAAGTGGTGGGAACCGCCCGCTGTCTTTAAAGAACATGTAGCTGCGCTAACTGGTGCAAACATTTTCTTAAGAATCGGATTGGATTTATCGGTTTGGACGCTAAATGCTAATCGTGTCGTCTCTCCCTTCACTACTACGGGCTGTCCCTGAGGCAGACTGCTGAAAACCACCCAGACACTCCAGGACTCCAAGGCTCTAGAAAGAAAATCTCTAGCTTAAAAGCCTTTGAACCAACAAACACCCCTGTTGCACCCCAAATATAAATCGGGTCTGACTTTCAAGTGTGTATTCTCTTTGATGCTGCACCACACAGCGTGAGACGGGGCCAGAAAAGTTGCTGAGACAACATGTAATATTCATTGCCGTCGCTACAGTCTGATATCTATTGTACTACAGTAACGGTATAATATCAGTTTGGATGTGAGATGTTGAAGTAACACAGACGATGAAGGAAAATGATGACTCCAAACAACACGCCAGACAAAAGGCTCAAATGAAAAGTGCTCCAGTGATACAACATCTGGTCCTATGGGACCACAGTATTCAACTTAGAAACTTCCAATTGGCTCCAAAAGTTAAACTACCAGCAGTAGCCACAGTGCCTTCGGCCTATCTGAAAACTAGATTTGTTTTAGTACACGCTAATCAATAATCACATGATTTCCCATGTAAGATATTGCATGTGCATGACTAATTCAACTCCACAATGAGTCATGTGATGAGTACGTGATAGAGTACGCGATAGAGTACGTGATAGAGTACGTGACTTGGTATTATAGGAGAGCTTACCGTCGATGAGTTGGAATAGCTGGGTGCCTCCCGTGGTTTCTGCCGCCTCGCTCTTCCGCGTTCCTTTCCGGTAACGGATCTTATACCCAGTAATCTCGCCGTTCTGGGCGCCTGGTGGTGGGGGCTGCCACCGGACCATGATACTCTGGGTAGGGGGGTGGAACGACACACAGTGAGTACATAGTCTAAGACACGGTTACAGTTTCTACTGCTGAACCACAGGGAAATGGTCATATTCACAGAAAACTGACCCACTGTTTTCAATGTCAACTTTTTCCATTCACAAATTTCATTTCACTTCCTGAATTGCAATGGATACGAGCCCAACCCAAGGACAATACTGAATCATCTCTAGCTGCCACCATTGACTTTAGAGGTGGAATGACAACCACAGGACTTTGCAGATAAAATCACACCAGGGCAATGAGTGGGTGGTTATGGCAATACACAGTAACACCACTCGCTGTGACATTGACGTCACAGGGCTAACCTGACCACGTCTGGTGTAAGGTCAAAAGGCGACATTACACCGGCCTCACAAAGCCTTGCACCAGTCTTATACCAGCCTCACAAAGCCTTGCACCAGTCTTATACCAGCCTCACAAAGCCTTGCACCAGTCTTATACCAGCCTCACAAAGCCTTATACCGGCCTCACAAATCCTTGCACCAGTCTTATACCAGCCTCACAAAGCCTTGCACCAGACTTATACCGGCCTCACAAAGCCTTGCACCAGTCTTATACCAGCCTCACAAAGCCTTGCACCAGTCTTATACCAGCCTCACAAAGCCTTGCACCAGTCTTATACCAGCCTCACAAATCCTTGCACCAGACTTATACCAGCCTCACAAAGCCTTGCACCAGTCGTATACCAGCCTCACAAAGCCTTGCACCAGTCGTATACCAGCCTCACAAAGCCTTGCACCAGTCTTATACCAGCCTCACAAAGCCTTACACCAGTCTTATACCAGCCTCACAAAGCCTTACACCAGTCTTATACCAGCCTCACAAAGCCTTACACCAGTCTTATACCAGCCTCACAAAGCCTTGCACCAGTCTTATACCAGCCTCACAAAGTCTTACACCAGTCTTATACCAGCCTCACAAAGCCTTACACCAGTCTTATACCAGTCTCACAAAGCCTTACACCAGTCTTATACCAGCCTCACAAAGCCTTGCACCAGTCTTATACCAGCCTCACAAAGCCTTACACCAGTCTTATACCAGCCTCACAAAGCCTTACACCAGTCTTATACCAGTCTCACAAAGCCTTGCACCAGTCTTAAAGCAGACTGATGTTAGAGGGTAATGTAGTGGTGAAGGAGAAGAGAACAGGCTGTCTTGTTGGAGAAAGGAGGAAATAAAGACATTCATAATAAATAAAGAGTGGAGGAGAGGAGCCCTGGTGAGAGGAGCCCTGGTGAGAGGAGCCCTGGTGAGAGGAGCCCTGGTGAGAGGAGTGGCTCCCAGCGAGAGAGAGAGCGATAGATTCAGGTCCTTAGCTGCAGGCCCTGCAGTGCACTGTGGGATGGTGTGGAAGGAGGGAGGAGAGATACTGTAGGCTGGGTGGGTGTGTGTGTGTGTGTGTGTGTGTGTGTGTGTGTGTGTGTGTGTGTGAAGGGACGCGTGGGGGGAACTCAGCGTGAGAGAGGAGTTAATTAACACTACCCCACTGTCGCTCACACACACACACAAAAACACACACAGGCGTGCCAACATTAACACACATCCATGAGTTGGGGGAACAGCACTAATTAAATCTGTGCTAAGTGTGTTCAATTAGTTCATTTCCATTTTCTTATAGTGCGTTCGTATTTCAGCTACAATCTTTCCCCTCACCCCTTCCCCCCTTCTCTAAAATACAAGTTAAATTGAGGGGGGGGGGTTGTGGTTCACATGTTGAGACTACACTTCCCCTTGTATGTTAGTTTTCACCCCTCGGGCCTGGCTGACTGACACGGCCCACAGGACAGAGCAAATTAAACCATTAAAATGACAAATTGCATTTTGTGTTTTAATCTAATTAGAAATGTATTTTATAATGATATTCATCCATATAAGGCCATTCATTACTGGTATCAAACAGTAACATACAGGACAAGTCTGACAAAGGAAGAACAAAGTAAAACCTGCTCTGATTGACCAGTAAACAGAACAAATAAGGTCACAAACCAGTTCTAGATGCAAGTCAGACTGAATCCATTTCTAAATACATGCTACTATAGTGGTACTAAATACACCCCATCTCTATAGTGGTACTAAATACACCCCCCCCCATCTCTATAGTGGTACTAAATACACCCCATCTCTATAGTGGTACTAAATACACCCCATCTCTATAGTGGTACTAAATACACCCCCCCATCTCTATAGTGGTACTAAATACACCCCCCCATCTCTATAGTGGTACTAAATACACCCCCCCATCTCTATAGTGGTACTAAATACACCCCCCCATCTCTATAGTGGTACTAAATACACCCCCCCATCTCTATAGTGGTACTAAATACACCCCCCCATCTCTATAGTGGTACTAAATACACCCCATCTCTATAGTGGTACTAAATACACCCCATCTCTATAGTGGTACTACATACACCCCATCTCTATAGTGGTACTAAATACACCCCCATCTCTATAGTGGTACTAAATACACCCCATCTCTATAGTGGTACTAAATACACCCCCCCCCCCCCCCCCATCTCTATAGTGGTACTAAATACACCCCCCCCCCCCATCTCTATAGTGGTACTAAATACACCCCATCTCTATAGTGGTACTAAATACACCCCATCTCTATAGTGGTACTAAATACACCCCATCTCTATAGTGGTACTAAATACACCCCATCTCTATAGTGGTACTACATACACCAAGCAGCAAGAGGTCCTCACTCAGTTTAACACATCTCCATGTGCTGCAACAGCAAGAGCTCCTGACTCCTGGCTCATTCACAAACGGACACAAGTGAGCTGGATAGAAAGCCTTCCTGTGTGAGATGAGCCTCTAGATGTGTGAGGCTGTAGGAGTTGTGATAGAGAGAGACGAAAGCCTTCACAGGCCCAGTCTCCAGCCGCTTGCTGGGTGGATCGATACAGGGTTCAAGCACAACGCTAGCAGTCTGTGTGTGAGCTGAGCCCACTGACAAGAGCTAATGGCATGGAAAACAGGGTTAGGCCCACAGCTATCACATCACCTGAGAGGTAGGGAGAGTGTCTGCGTGCTAAAGAGAAGTGGCTGACTTGTGCTTACCTTTGAGTTGTGAACTTCCACAGTGAGGTTTTGAGGAGGGGCACTGGGGACTGTAGGGGTAAAAACAAGGTGTTTTACTCTTTAGAACTCAAGAGAGATCACCTTAACACACCAGGTCTTTAACATCTTCCTCTTCAGAAAGAAGACTGCCCGTTGTGATCTACCCATTTCTCCTATGAGAGAGGAAGAGTTCCGCTCCTTCATCTGTCCCCTGCTTACCATCAGACAGGGTGGTGACGGTGATGTCTCCTGTGGACACTCCCGAACCGTGCTTGTTGAAGGCCACCACTCTAATGCTGTACTCTGTGAACTTCTTCAGACCCATCAAGGTGTAGGACAGAGCTCCAGCGTCTACGTCCTGAGAGGTTGAGAAGAGAGGTGGTACACACAAAGTTAAGTAGTGCTTCTGTAGATTTATTTTGTACTTCTCCTTGTTTTGTACTATTACTACCACCATCACCACTACCACCACCACTATCACTACCACCACCACTATCACTACCACCACCACTATCACCACCGCTACTACTACTATCACCACCACCACCACTATCACCACCGCTACTACTACTATCACCACCGCTACTACTACTATCACCACCACCACTATTACTATCACCACCACTACTATTACCACCACCGCTACTACTACTATCACCACCACCGCTACTACTATCACCACCGCTACTACTATTATCACCGCTACTACTACTATCACCTCTACTACTACTATCATCACCTCTACTACTACTATCATCACCTCTACTACTACTATCATCACCTCTACTACTACTATCATCACCTCTACTACTACTATCATCACCTCTACTACTACTATCATCACCGCCACCGCTACTACTACTATCATCACCTCTACTACTATCACCACCTCTACTACTACTATCACCACCTCTACTACTACTATCATCACCTCTACTACTACTATCATCACCTCTACTACTACTATCATCACCTCTACTACTACTATCATCACCTCTACTACTACTATCATCACCTCTACTACTACTATCATCACCTCTACTACTACCATCATCACCTCTACTACTACTATCATCACCTCTACTACTACTATCATCACCTCTACTACTACTATCATCACCGCCACCGCTACTACTACTATCATCACCTCTACTACTATCACCACCGCTACTACTACTACTATCACCACCTCTACTACTACTACTACTATCACCACCTCTACTACTACTACTATCACCACCTCTACTACTACTACTATCACCGCCTCTACTACTACTATCACCGCCTCTACTACTACTATCACCGCCTCTACTACTACTATCACCGCCTCTACTACTACTATCACCGCCTCTACTACTACTATCACCGCCTCTACTACTACTATCACCGCCTCTACTACTACTATCACCGCCTCTACTACTACTATCATCACCTCTACTACTACTATCATCACCTCTACTACTACTATCATCACCTCTACTACTACTATCATCACCTCTACTACTACTATCATCACCTCTACTACTACCATCATCACCTCTACTACTACTATCATCACCTCTACTACTACTATCATCACCTTATACTACTATCATCACCTCTACTACTACCATCATCACCTTACTACTACTATCATCACCTCTACTACTACTATCATCCACCGCCATCCGCTACTACTACTATCATCACCTCTACTACTATCACACCGCTACTACACTACTATCACCACCTCTACTACTACTACTATCACACCCTACTACTACTACTATCACCACTCTACTACTACTACTATCACCGCCTCTACTACTACTATCACCGCCTCTACTACTACTATCACCGCCTCTACTACTATATCACCGCCTCTACTACTACTATCACCGCCTCTACTACTACTATCACCGCCTCTACTACTACTATCACCGCCTCTACTACTACTATCACCGCCTCTACTACTACTATCACCGCCTCTACTACTACTATCACCGCCTCTACTACTACTATCACCGCCTCTACTACTACTATCACCGCCTCTACTACTACTATCACCGCCTCTACTACTACTATCACCGCCTCTACTACTACTATCACCGCCTCTACTACTACTATCACCGCCTCTACTACTACTATCACCGCCTCTACTACTACTATCACCGCCTCTACTACTACTATCACCGCCTCTACTACTACTATCACCGCCTCTACTACTACTATCACCGCCTCTACTACTACTATCACCGCCTCTACTACTACTATCACCGCCTCTACTACTACTATCACCGCCTCTACTACTACTATCACCGCCTCTACTACTACTATCACCGCCTCTACTACTACTATCACCGCCTCTACTACTACTATCACCGCCTCTACTACTACTATCACCGCCTCTACACTATCACCGCCTCTACTACTATCATCGCCGCCGCTACTACTATCATCGCCGCCGCTACTACTATCACCGCCGCCGCTACTACTATCATCGCCGCCGCTACTACTATCATCGCCGCCGCTACTACTATCATACACCTCTACTACTACTACTATCATCACCTCTACTACTACTACTATCATCACCTCTACTACTACTACTACTATCATCACCTCTACTACTACTACTACTACTATCATCACCTCTACTACTACTATCACCACCTCTACTACTACTACTATCACCACCTCTACTACTACTACTATCACCACCTCTACTACTACTACTATCACCACCTCTACTACTACTACTATCACCACCTCTACTACTACTACTATCACCACCTCTACTACTACTACTATCACCACCTCTACTACTACTACTATCACCACCTCTACTACTACTACTATCACCACCTCTACTACTACTACTATCACCACCTCTACTACTACTACTATCACCACCTCTACTACTACTACTATCACCACCTCTACTACTACTACTATCACCACCTCTACTACTACTACTATCACCACCTCTACTACTACTACTATCACCACCTCTACTACTACTACTATCACCACCTCTACTACTACTACTATCACCACCTCTACTACTACTACTATCACCACCTCTACTACTACTACTACTATCACCACCTCTACTACTACTACTACTATCACCACCTCTACTACTACTACTATCACCACCTCTACTACTACTACTATCACCACCTCTACTACTACTACTATCACCACCTCTACTACTACTACTATCACCACCTCTACTACTACTACTACTATCACCACCTCTACTACTACTACTACTATCACCACCTCTACTACTACTACTACTATCACCACCTCTACTACTACTACTACTATCACCACCTCTACTACTACTACTATCACCACCTCTACTACTACTACTATCACCACCTCTACTACTACTACTATCACCGCCTCTACTACTACTATCACCGCCTCTACTACTACTATCACCGCCTCTACTACTACTATCACCGCCTCTACTACTACTATCACCGCCTCTACTACTACTATCACCGCCTCTACTACTATCACGCCTCTACTACTACTATCACCGCCTCTACTACTACTATCACCGCCTCTACTACTACTATCACCGCCTCTACTACTACTATCATCGCCGCCGCTACTACTATCATCGCCGCCGCTACTACTATCACCGCCGCCGCTACTACTATCATCGCCGCCGCTACTACTATCATCGCCTCTACTACTACTACTATCACCACCTCTACTACTACTACTATCACCACCTCTACTACTACTACTATCACCACCTCTACTACTACTACTATCACCACCTCTACTACTACTACTATCACCACCTCTACTACTACTACTATCACCACCTCTACTACTACTACTATCACCACCTCTACTACTACTACTATCACCACCTCTACTACTACTACTATCACCACCTCTACTACTACTACTATCACCACCTCTACTACTACTACTATCACCACCTCTACTACTACTACTATCACCACCTCTACTACTACTACTATCACCACCTCTACTACTACTACTATCACCACCTCTACTACTACTACTATCACCACCTCTACTACTACTACTATCACCACCTCTACTACTACTATCACCACCTCTACTACTACTATCACCACCTCTACTACTACTATCACCACCTCTACTACTACTATCACCACCTCTACTACTACTATCACCACCTCTACTACTACTATCACCACCTCTACTACTACTATCACCACCTCTACTACTACTATCACCACCTCTACTACTACTATTCACCACCTCTACTACTACTATCATCACCACCACCGCTACTACTATCATCACCACCGCTACTACTATCATCACCACCGCTACTACGATCATCACCTCTACTACTACTATCACCACCTCTACTACTACTATCATCACCTCTACTACTACTATCATCACCACCGCTACTACTATCATCACCTCTACTACTACTATCACCGCTACTACTACTATCATCACCTCTACTACTACTATCATCACCGCTACTACTACTATCATCACCTCTACTACTACTATCATCACCTCTACTACTACTATCATCACCTCTACTACTACTATCATCACCTCTACCGCTACTACTACTATCACCACCACCGCTACTACTACTATCACCACCGCTACTACTACTATCACCACCTCTACTACTACTATCATCACCTCTACTACTACTATCAACACCACCGCTACTACTACTATCATCACCTCTACTACTACTATCATCACCTCTACTACTACTATCATCACCTCTACTACTACTATCACCACCTCTACTACTACTATCACCACCTCTACTACTACTATCACCACCTCTACTACTACTATCACCACCTCTACTACTACTATCACCACCTCTACTACTACTATCATCACCTCTACTACTACTATCATCACCTCTACTACTACTATCATCACCTCTACTACTACTATCATCACCTCTACTACTACTATCATCACCTCTACTACTACTATCATCACCTCTACTGCTACTATCATCACCTCTACTACTACTATCATCACCGCTACTACTACTATCACCACCGCTACTACTACTATCACCACCGCTACTACTACTATCACCACCTCTACTACTACTATCATCACCTCTACTACTACTATCATCACCACTACTACTACTACTATCACCACCGCTACTACTACTACTACTATCACCACCGCTACTACTACTACTATCACCACCGCTACTACTACTACTATCACCACCGCTACTACTACTACCTCTACTATCACCACCGCTGCAACTACTACTACTATCACCACCGCTACTACTACTATCACCACCGCTACTACTACTATCACCACCGCTACTACTACTATCACCACCGCTACTACTACTACTATCACCACCGCTACTACTATCACCACCGCTACTACTATCACCACCGCTACTACTACTACTACTACTACTATCACCACCGCTACTACTACTACTACCACCACCACCACAACTACTACTACCACAACCCCTACTACTATCACAACTGGTGGAAACACCAAGTCACTCGGCTCCGTCATATCTTCACATGGTCTCTCCCATCATTGCCATGCGGATGACAACTACTTCTCTGCTTCCTCCCTTCTGACACCTACACTACCGTTCAAAAGTTTGGGGTCACTTAGAAATGTCCTTGTTTTGTCCATCAAAATCACATCAAATTGATCAGAAATACAGTGTCGACTAGTGATGCACTGATATGACATTTTTGGCCGATACCGATATTTTCCTTGCCAAAAACCACAATACCGATAAGCATTCTAGTACAGTTAAATAGTTAACACACATGGACGGAGCGGTCAAAGGCACTGCGTCTCAGTGCAAGAGGCGTCACTACAGTCCCTGGTTTGAATCCAGGGTGTATCACATCGGGCCGTGATTGGGAGTCCTATCGGGCAGCGCACAATTGGCCCAGCATCGTCTGGGCCGTCATTGTAAATAAGAATTTGTTCTTAACTGATTTTCCTAGTTTCACTTTTTTTATTTTTTATTTTTTTTTAACCTTTATTTAACCAGGCAAGTCAGTTAAGAACACATTCTTATTTTCAATGACGGCCTGGGAACAGTGGGTTAACTGCCTGTTCAAGGGCAGAATGACAGATTTGTACCTTGTCAGCTCGGGGGCTTGAACTCACAACCTTCCGGTTACTAGTCCAACGCTCTAACCACTAGGCTACGCTGCCGCCCACACACACACACAACCCAAAAAGTTATTTTGTTGGCATTTATGCATGTCCCATTACCAGTAAAACATAATCAAAACCTATTTCTTTCACTTACTTGCTGTGCTGTTTTGTTGTTCAGTCGTTTAATAATAAATAACATGACAATCTTTTCAGTAGCTATAGTTAGCTAGCTAACATCTAAATAACCCTAATTCATAAGAGAGTTCTTATTTCATTAATGGTGGTCGGACCCATCATGTGAAGCTAGCCACAATAAGGATTAGCCACAATAATGGACTTTGCGATTAGCCTTCAAAATAAAAGTATGGCATAATTCTACAATTTGTATTAATTTGCATCACTGTCAATGGCATACTTTTATTTTGAAGGCAAACCGCAAATTCCACTATTGTGCCTAATCCTTATTGTGGCTAGCTTCACAACACATAACCTGGTCAGGTCGAGCCTCACTAGCCAGATGAAGCTAGCTGGCTGCTTATAACTTTAGCTTTGGGAAACAGGGTTAAGTAGCTGGCTAGCTATTTATTTTCATGAACTGAAGTTCAATTTCAATAGGCGAACAACAAGTGGCAACCTAGCTAATACTTACTCACAAGGAATCATTGCTAAGAATAATGAAAACGACTGCAGTTTTTAGGCTGGTTGTATTGGTGCTAGCTAGGTACCAAGCTAAAGCTAGCTACCCCAGAAGTTGGTCGAACAAATTATGCTTTATTACTAACGCGGTATGGTAAACACATCGTTCGTGGCAGATGTTTGCGGACTTTTTAGTACAGCTTTGACAGTGCTACTGTATCTTTTTTGACACGCAAAAAAGACCCAAACGGCTTTCCATAGTATGCATGTCGTGAAGCTAATAGTGACGCTATTACAGTGTAACTCCGTTAGGGCAACATCTGAAAAATAGCACACTTGGTAGTTTGTACCGGTGTTCGACCAGTCGGCGAAAGCCAACATCACCCAGAGAACGTTTGATTGTCAAGGGCAATGAATCCCATTATCTTGGCTATAATGGATTTCCCCTTTGAGTTGTCTCACTGAAATGTTTTTACTTTTTCAAATGACTTGTTGACTGCTCGATCCACACAGCAGACATTGTGGGCTAGGTTAGGAATGCTGTGTTTAACTTATAGCGCAACATTTTACGTGGCGCCATTACATCATGTACCTTCATTATATAGGTATGCACGTCAGCTTTGACATCAGTTTTGTACATCAGGCGTTAAACTAGACATCGGCCGAAACTGATGTTGGCATTTTTTGCGAGTATTGGCTGATTACGATGTGTTCACTGATATATCGTGCATCCCTAGTGTAGACATTGTTAATGTTGTAAATGACTATTGTAGCTGGAAACGGCAGATTTTTTATGGAATATCTACATAGGTGTACAGAGGTCCATTATCAGAAACTCCTGTGTTCCAATGGCAGGTTGAGTTAGCTAATCCAAGTTAATCATTTTAAAAGGCTAATTGATCATTTGAAATGATGTTAGCACAGCTGAAAACTTGTACTGATTAAAGAAGCAATAAAACTGGCCATCTTTAGACGAGTTGAGTATCTGGACCACCAGCATTTGTGGGTCCGAGTACAGGCTCAAAATGTCCAGAAACAAAGGACTTGCTTCTAAAACTCGTCAGTCTATTTTTGTTCTGAGAAATAAAGGCTATTCCATGTGAGAAATTGCCAAGAAACTGAAGATCTCATACAACGCTGTGTACTACTCCCTTCACAGAACAGGGCAAACTGGCTCTAACCAGAATAGAAAGAGTGGGAGGCACCGGTGCACAACTGAGCAAGAGGACAAGTACATTAGTGTCTCTAGATTGAGAAACAGACTCTTCACAAGTCCTCAACTGGCAGCTTCATTAAATAGTATCCGCAAAACACCAGTCTCAACATCAACAGTGAGGAGGCGACTCCGGGATGCTGGCCTCCTAGGCAGAGTTGTAAAGAAGAAGCCATATCTCAGACTGGCCAATAAAAAGAAAAGACTAAGATGGGCAAAAGAACACAGACACTGGACAGAGGAACTCTGCCTTGAAGGCTAGTGTCTGTTCTTAATCTTTTTTATATATGATGAACTTCACAGGGTGGTGAAAGCGCACAGTGACGAGCTTGACGCTCCTTTCCAATAAATATCAAGGGTCTTATTCTGATTACATGATGATAAAAATAATCTTGCTCTTTTGTCAATAATAATCTTATCATGTACAGTCGTGGCCAAAAGTTGAGAATATGAAAATGTATATTTGTCAAAGTCTGCTGCCTCAGTTTGTATGATGGCAATTTGCATATATTCCAGAATGTCATGAAGAGTGACCAGATGAATAGCAATTAATTGCAAAGTCAGTTATCAGGTCATCAAGAACTTCAAGGAGAGTGGTTCAATTGTTGTGAAGAAGGCTTCAGGGCGCCAAAGAAAAGTCCAGCAAGCACCAGGACCGTCTCCTAAAGTTGATTCAGCTGCAGGATTGGGGCACCACCAGTACAGAGCTTGCTCAGGAATGGCAGCAGGCCGGTGCGAGTGCATCTGCACGCACAGTGAGGCGAAGACTTTTGGAGAATGGCCTGGTGTCAAGAAGGGCAGCAAAGAAGCCACTTCCCTTCAGAAAAACATCAGGGACAGACTGGGGTAAAGTTATTTTCTCTGATGAATCCCCTTTCCAATTGTTTGCGGCATCCGGAAAAAAGCTTGTCCGGAGAAGACAAGGTGAGCGCTACCATCAGTCCTGTGTCATGCCAACAGTAAAGCATCCTGAGACCATTTTTGTGTGGGGTTGCTTCTCAGCAAAGGGAGTGGGCTCACTCACAGCCTCACAGTTTTGCCTAAGAACACAGCCATGAATAAAGAATGGTACCAACACATCCTCAGAGAGCAACTTCTCCCAATCATCCAGCAACAGTTTGGTGACAAACAATGCCCTTTACAGCATGATGGAGCACCTTGCCATAAGGCAAAAGTGATAACTAAGTGGTTCGGGGGAACAAAACATCAATATTTTGGGTCAATGGCCAGGAAACTCCCCAGACCTTAATCCCATTGAGAACTTGTGGTCAATCCTAAAGAGGCGGGTGGACAAACAAAAACCCACAAATTCGGACAAACTCCAAGCATTGATTATGCAAGAACGGGCTGCCATCAGTCAGGATGTAGCCCAGAAGTTCATTGACAGCATGCCAGGGCGGATTGCAGAGGTCTTGAAAAAGAAGGGTCAACACCTCAAATTTGGACTCTTGCATCAACTTCATGTAATTGTCAATAAAAGCCTTTGACACTTATGAAATGCTTGTAATTATACTTCAGTATTCCATAGTAACATTAACAAAAATATCTAGACACTGGAGCAGCAGACTTTGTGGAAATTAATATTTGTCATTCTCAAAACTTTTGGCCATGAATGTAGGCTATACACACATTGTATCTGCGAGCTGTTGTCTATAGTGCACATGCCACGACCAGAGTTGGCACATTCACTATATAACGCAACATTATTTTGTGACAAAACCATCAGTTGTTGGAAATGAGATAGAAACACTTCACTGTTTTTCTTCTTCTGTACATGGGAGTTTAATCACAAAAGTTATTTTATGGGCACTACGTCATCACGCACAGCCTTTTATCCGCAACAAGTCAATTTGATGGAAACAGTTATCTGGTGGGAAAATGCGCATATTGTTTTGATGCAGATTTTGTATTTTTTTTTGCATAAAAATCTGTTGTCAATTGGATGGAAAACTAGCTACTTATTTTAAAAAATCCCCTTCTATTTGGGTACTGCCCTAATCTTTGTCCCTGGGTAGTAAAACCACAGTGCCTAACTGTTCAAATTAAGTCAGGCGCGCCATTGTGACAGCTTCCTCCCTGTAGACATGCCACTTCCTGAAGCCTTCCCTGTCGCTGCCTCAATAATTCATCCACTCCAACACCCCGTTAGCTACCCTGTTCTCTGGATTCAACCTTTGTTCCTCTCTTTTCAGATAAAGAGATCGTCAGATAAGCCTCTTCTCTTCCTGTCAGCCTCTCTCTCTCTCTCCTCTAGGGAGCGAGGGACGGCAGCAGCAACAGCATCATTACTCGTTGTGCTGGCTGACATTTCATCCATTATCATATTAAAGGCTCTTTAACGCCTGGCTGGTTGGGCTGGCAGGGCTGGATGACTCAGGAGGCTGTGCTGCGGTGCGCTGCACTGTGGCCTGCTGGGAGACTGGGGAATGGGGAGGGTGGTGCTGCCAGCTATCTGATAGAGTGGGAATAGAGCAGAGGCTTTGGAACTTCAGGGGAACAGGAGTTTCAAGGCAGTCTACTGGGCTGTGACCGAGCTGGGACACTTCAATGGGCTATATGGTGCTGATGCTAAACCGGGAAAAGCAACGGTTCATTTCACTGTTCTGTTTTGCTTGTTTGCAGTCTTGTTGTTATATCATCACAAGACTAATCTCTCTCATAGAATATGATGGATCACTATTTCAACATATAGGGCCATCTAACTCCCCCACCCATCACACTGGGTCTTACCTGTTCCAGGTCCAGACCCTTCTCCATATAGTAGACCTTGTAGGTGAGGACGTCTCCGTTACCAGTGAGGGGCGTGTCCCAGCTGAGGGTGACGGAGGTGGGTGTGGTCGACACAGCCTGCAGGTTGGGGGCGGGGCCAGGAACTTGCACTGGAAACACCAAAGGATACAGCGGACACTTAGTATGAATCCCAAAATAAAAAGACACAGGAAGGCATTTCCCCCCCAAATCTCAATATTTGTATTTTTTTTCATATGTAAGCCACATCATATAACCACACTTGCACAAAACCACACTCTCATTCAATCACTTGGAGACAATTCTGTCCCAATTTGAAAGACTGCCATTTTGGAATGTCCCCTTGTTTTTTTCTTAAACCGCAAAGCCTGACACACATGCTGTGGTCATTTCCCCACATCATCCCACCAATCCCTCTAGCATGGTATTGCAGTAGGTGAGAGGGGGGAGCGGGGACAGACAAGGTCATGCTTGGTTTACAGAGGAATTTATTTGAAGTATTAAGTTAATTGGAATTGGTTAGCCGAGAGAGAGCGGCTGGGACTAAACCAAGTGTTTGAGGAGGGAGAGGGGTGTTTCCATTGTTGTTTGCTCTGCAGGGACGTGGGTCATTACATTCAATTAACAGCTCTGGTGCCGACCGGCGTAGCTGTTTAACACAAGACTGTGGTAGCAGGTGCTGAGAGCCACACATCTACTAGAGGATGTAGTCTCTAGACGGATAACGATAGGGTCTGAGAAACTGAGCTGTGTGGCAAATGTAATGCATCATTAACCATACCTGGTCCTCAAGAGAGAACTTCGGTGGTGTTTAGGATGACGTGTGTATGCATGTACACTACTGTTCAAAAGTGTGGTGGTCACTGAGAAATATCCTTGTTTTTGAAAGAAAATCAAATTTTTTGTCCATTAAAATAACATAAAATTGATCAGAAAAACAGTGTAGACATTGCTAATGTTGTGAGTTTCAGAAGAAAGGTCTTTCTAGCCATTTTGAGGCTGTAATCGGACCCACAAATGCTGATGCTCCAGATACTCAACTAGTCCAAAGAAGGCCAATTTTATTGTTCTTTAATCAGAACAAGTTTTCAGCTGTGCTTACATAATTGCAAAAGAGTTTTCTAATGCTCAATGAGCCTTTTAAAATGATAAACTTGGATTAGCTAACACAACGTGGCATTGGAACACAGGAGTGATGGTTGCTGATAACGGGCCTCTGTACGCCAATGTAGATATTCCATAAAAAATCTGCCGTTTCCAGCTACAATAATCGTTTACAACATGAACAATGTCTACACTGTATTTATGATCAACTTGATGTCATTTTAATGGACATTTCAAAAATAAAGTTATTTGAAAAACAAGGACATTTCTAAGTGACCCCAAACTTTTGAATGGTAGTGTATATACAGTATGAGTCAAACATTTGGACACACCTACTCATTCAAGGGTTTTTCTTAATTTAAAACTATTTTCTACATTGTAGAATAATAGTGAAGACCTAAAAACTATTAAATAACACATTCATGTAGTAACCAAAAAAGTGTTCAACAAATCAAAATACACTGTATATACACAAGGAACCTATAGCAGTGTTTTAACAGACAGACCATGTTGATTCTACATGTAATACAAACTACGCCTGGAAAATACTTGAGACCCAGTTTCACTGACAAATACCCCAATTCTTCTCTAAGGGAAAGGAACATGTACCGTTGCTGTGCGTTAGCTGCAGATATGCCTGGCAGTACACGGAGGCTCTCATTTGTCAGTATATATAGTAGGTGTCTGTAAGATATATACAGTGAGGGATGCAGTGTGGTCGGTCCAGGTCGGGTACTTGGAATCAGGTCAACAGTTTAAACCTTCATTTATAACCTAGAAGAGATGCTGTCAGACAGACAGACAAATTTGTCCCTGGCACTGGCTGCCCCCTTTGCTATCCCCACGGGTAGTTAGGCTCCCGCCGGCACACATTATGGAGTGCCAGGTGCAAAGGACACAGGTAGAGAGGCAGAGACTGACCCAGAAACTGGGCAACAGCCGAGCCGTGATGGTGGGAGAGAGGAGGAGAGATGAATAGGCTGAGCCGTGAGGGAGAGAGAAGTAGAGATGGATAGGCTGAGCCGTGAGGGAGAGAGAAGTAGAGATGGATAAGGCTGAGCCGTGAGGGAGAGAGAAGGAGAGATGGATAAGGCTGAGCCGTGAGGGAGAGAGAAGGAGAGATGGATAAGGCTGAGCCGTGAGGGAGAGAGAAGGAGAGATGGATAAGGCTGAGCCGTGAGGGAGAGAGAAGTAGAGATGGATAGGCTGAGCCGTGAGGGAGAGAGAAGTAGAGATGGATAAGGCTGAGCCGTGAGGGAGAGAGAAGGAGAGATGGATAAGGCTGAGCCGTGAGGGAGAGAGAAGGAGAGATGGATAAGGCTGAGCCGTGAGGGAGAGAGAAGGAGAGATGGATAAGGCTGAGCCGTGAGGGAGAGAGGAGGAGAGATGGATAGGCTGAGCCGTGATGAGGGAGAGAGAAGGAGAGATGGATAGGCTGAGCCGTGATGGGGGAGTGAGAAGGAGAGATGGATAGGCTGAGCCGTGAGGGAGAGAGAAGGAGAGATGGATAGGCTGAGCCGTGATGAGGGAGAGAGAGGGAGAGATGGATAGGCTGAACCGTGAGGGAGAGAGAAGGAGAGATGGATAGGCTGAGCCGTGAGGGAGAGAGAAGGAGAGATAAATAGGCTGAGCCGTGAGGGAGAGAGAAGGAGAGATGGATAGGCTGAGCCGTGAGGGAGAGAGGAGGAGAAATGAATAGGCTGAGCCGTGATGAGGGAGAGAGGAGGAGAAATGAATAGAAGGGTGTTCACCTCCACTGTGCCATGGAGGGGGAAGCCTTTAGCATGTCTACTGTAGAGCTGTGAGGGGAAAACGCTCCAGTCACAACATCCTAAAAAGGCCTGGTATACACTGTGAATGGATACAGTGTCAAAGTTTTGTATACACTGTGAATGGATACAGTGTCAATGTTTGACGGAGGAGGTATTACGGATTGGAGAACTGGAAGGAAGGAGGATGGATTTTAATTCAGCCTGCCTACCATACCCCACTATACACACACACCCTTCTCCCTCAGCCAAAGTATGGGAGGCCATGTTTAAACACACACCTCTCTCACAAACACACACACACCCTTCTTCCTCAGCCACAGTATGGGCGGTCATGTTTAAACACACATCTCACACACCTCTCTCACACACACAGGTAAGTAACTGGAAGGAAATGAACAACCACTACAGAGGATGTTTCTACGGCCTAGATAGGAGAGGACTGTAGTCCTCTGAGCGACAGTGGGGTGGTCTGGGTTCATGTTTATCCCTGTGTAAGTGTTTATGTTTGTTTGTAGAGTATACAGTATGTTTGTCTGTGTGTGTGTGTGTTTTACCTTCACCCTGGGTGGCCACCTTGAGGACAGCAGAGCTCTCTCCCAGGCCGTTCTTGTTGTGTGCCACCACCCGGAACTTGTACTTGGAGTCGGGCATCAGGTTCTGAATGGTGACCTGCATCTCACCTGGCCGACTGGTGTTCAGGATACGCTCCCTGAGACACACACACACACAACAGCCCGGGTTAGTGTACCCACTATCAACAGCCCGGGTTAGTGTACCCACTATCAACAGCCCGGGTTAGTGTACCCACTATCAACAGCCCGGGTTAGTGTACCCACTATCAACAGCCCGGGTTAGTGTACCCACTATCAACAGCCCGGTTAGTGTACACACTATCAACAGCCCGGTTAGTGTACACACTATCAACAGCCCGGTTAGTGTACACACTATCAACAGCCCGGTTAGTGTACACACTATCAACAGCCCGGTTAGTGTACACACTATCAACAGCCCGGTTAGTGTACACACTATCAACAGCCCGGTTAGTGTACACACTATCAACAGCCCGGTTAGTGTACACACTATCAACAGCCCAGTTAGTGTACACACTATCAACAGCCCAGTTAGTGTACACACTATCAACAGCCCAGTTAGTGTACACACTATCAACAGCCCAGTTAGTGCACACACTATCAACAGCCCAGTTAGTGCACACACTATCAACAGCCCAGTTAGTGCACACACTATCAACAGCCCAGTTAGTGTACACACTATCAACAGCCCAGTTAGTGCACACACTATCAACAGCCCAGTTAGTGCACACACTATCAAAAGAAGGCAAGCCATACTACATCACTTGATTTCTACTGAGTGGACAGTATTGTATTTACAGACTACACACCATTACATAGCAAGAGTCTACCTGTACACTGGGTAGTGTGTATGCTATAGGGGCCCTCAGCAGGGTGTATGCTATAGGGGCCCTCAGCAGGGTGCATGCTATAGGGGCCCTCAGCAGGGTGCATGCTATAGGGGCCCTCAACAGGGTGCATGCTATAGGGGCCCTCAGCAGTGTACATGCTATAGGGGCCCTCAGCAGTGTACATGCTATAGGGGCCCTCAGCAGTGTACATGCTATAGGGGCCCTCAGCAGTGTACATGCTATAGGGGCCCTCAGCAGTGTACATGCTATAGGGGCCCTCAGCAGTGTACATGCTATAGGGGCCCTCAGCAGTGTACATGCTATAGGGGCCCTCAGCAGGGTACATGCTATAGGGGCCCTCAGCAGGGTACATGCTATAGGGGCCCTCAGCAGGGTGTATGCTATAGGGGCCCTCAGCAGGGTGTATGCTATAGGGGCCCTCAGCAGGGTGTATGCTATAGGGGCCCTCAGCAGGGTGTATGCTATAGGGGCCCTCAGCAGGGTGTATGTTATAGGGGCCCTCAGCAGGGTGTATGCTATAGGGGCCCTCAGCAGGGTGTATGATGTACTGTACTGAATAGAGGGCCTACCTGCTATAATACACTGAGTAGTGTGTAATACTGTACTGCCTAGGGTCCCTACCTGTTGGTACCCTCCTGATTGAAGTAGACAGAGTAGGTGAGGTCTTCTCCGTTGGGCTCAGCAGGAGGGCGCCAGGTGAGCTTGATGAAGCGTGTGGAGACCAGCGAGGCCACGACGTCACGGGGGGCGGAAGGGGTGGGGCCAGTGGGGTTAGCCACACCTCTGGAGCCTGGCGTTACATGGTCAGTAGTGTCAGGAGTCAGTGAGGGGGGAGGAGGGGTGGGGAGGGCTACATCTTTGAGGGTGGAGTGGTGGGAGATGAGTAGTGGTCAGGTGGATGGAAGGTGAAGGGAGGTGAAGAAGACAGCGAGAGAGAGAAGGAGAAAGAGGTGGACGGATGGCGGGCATCCAAAAGGAACAGAGAGTAGAAGAGAAAGGAAAGGACAGCGAAATAAAGGAGAACAAAAAAGAAAACAGAAGAAACACACAAAATAACCACGTGACAAAAAAAGAGCTCTCAGCATGACAAGGAATCACAAAAACACACTAATATCACGCTGGAATAATCACAACGAAACACAATACAAAAAGAGGGAGACTAAACATGCACAACATCTCTAATGGAAGAGGGGAGCAACACAAACACCACTGACTGGTGTATGAACACATATAGAAAATACAGTCTAGACTTGGTACATATTCTACATAGCAAAGTGTGACCTTAGAGCTCCACACCAACTGTCAAACCCACCCTATAATGTTTTAATGCACTTGTACTGGCGCTATTCCACAGTCTACCCACAGCAATGTGAAAAAATGTCATTTGGTGCTTTCTCAGAACAATCTGTGGTTAGACATGGGTATATCTGCTTTCTATTTCATTCTAGACGACTGTTAATCGTGTTGTCTCAACACAGGGAAAGAATGTCAGAGAGACTGTGGCATTTCTATTGGTTGCAGGTCAAAGGAATCAAGTCGAGGGCAATGCCAAAATGCATAGAAACTAAACATATGGGGTATATATATATATGGAGAAATACAACTCTATATGCAAATGTATGCTGACCATAGTATATCTATCCACCATGACACACTGAGGAGATGCTTATTCAGGGAGACTAGACTATCTGTTTATATGACAGATTCCAGCAGTGCCATGACCTTGGATATTGAACAGAGTGGTGTGGGATTTGCTGTATATTACACATATAAATGAACACACACACACACACACACACACACACACACACACACACACACACACACACACACACAGGGAATTGATTCCCCTGTATATCTGAGTAAAGGGAAGATAATAAATAAGTGTCATTCTACAGAGTTACAACATATTTTCCTTGGGCACTGAGAGAAAATTCTCCTCACCTCCCATAATAAAAAACACACGCCAATATAAAATGTAAACAATCTAATCATCAACAAAATATTCAATCACAGAAACAGCCAACAACTGGGAATACCTGGGCTCCATCTCCCTCCATAAACATAAAGCTATTTTACAAAGAGGGCCTGAGGAGGATATACATCCATCTGATTCATAACTCTAGGAAATACATTAAGTCTGGTTCATTTCACTACAGCTTCTCTGTAACGACACGAGCCATTAGACGGAATGTAGAGGAGGCATCATTCACAGCAATTACTGACTAGTACACAGAGTGAGCTGTCAGTCTGTCAGTGTGACTAGGCTGCTGCAGGGAAAGCATTGGGAACTATTTATTTGACATATCTGTTAATCGTGTGACTTTCAGAGGTTATATCCTCATATCATAAACAGTCCTGACATGTCTATGACAGTTGTGTGTGTCCATTTGTGTGTGTGTGTGTGTGTGTCTATACAGCTGTATATCTGTATGTGTACGTAGGACGCTCTCGGTCAGAGACCGTTTTAGGCTTGGGCGGTATACCGTATATACACACACCGTATACCAGGGTATTTGGAAAAAGCCATGAGACGTTTTTCAATACAAGTGAAGTTTTTTAAATTTTATAAAATGTGAATATTTGTAGCTACTTTTTAAGTAAATACCTGCAGTCAACTTGTGCAATACATTAGGAGATAAAGATTATAAATACCTGCAGTAAACTTGTGCAATACATTAGGAGATAAAGATCGTGTTGTTCATTTCACCTGTCACAATTTTTCATTTTCAAGTTTACATGTGGTGTATGTTTACAAGCCCACTAGGACAAAAGACTGGGGCCTTGTGAGTCACTGTTGTGAAGCATGTGCCAGGTGATCAAATTACAGTATGGAATTCACAACTAAATGTTTGCCAGCTAGATATCTTATAACTATTAAGTTAACTGTCAAAAATGTGCTAAATGCTCTGCAGTTGTGCATGTGGTTTGCTAATTTAGTAGCTATTTAACTATCTAGCTGCAGAGAATTCCCTCTTGGATCAAGAGCCTTGTGGCTTATATTTGTTGTGTGTGCAGCAAACCGTAAGTAGCATTTTTGAGTTAGTTGTGTAGTTTAGGTCAGACTGTATAAAATCTTCACAATAGGCTTGTTAGCATTTAGTTAGCATTCTCTATGGGACTTTTTAGCATTGCTAACCTTCGGATTTCAGAGTATCAGTGGGGTTTGAAAACAGCGCCCCTTGTGTTCTGTGTCGGTATTACTGAATATCCCGGTTTGGCACAAGGTCGGTATGAAGGTATGAATCTGGATACAACCCAAGCATACTCCGTTGGGCCGGGGCTCCACTCCCCTCGGTCCTCTGGGCTTTAAGGCTCAGCTGGAGATTACCATTCTGTTGGAGACAGAACCCGGAGCAAATTGCCGGGGAAGGAATAAAGGAAAGAAAAGGGTTTAGAAAGATGGCAGTCAACTGGGTGGAGAGGTTCCTGAGCTGCCTAGCGAGGCGCTGGCATGCGGCCACGTACTAAGGACCACTATGTCCAAGTTGGCACCGGGCATACAGCAAGTAGATGAAAACCATAATCTTAGTCTCAGTGGTACTGTAGAGAACAGGCCCTGTCTCAGTCTCCTCCTTGTTAATGTTAGTCTCCGTGGTATTACAGAGAACAGGAAATGTCTCAGTCTCCTGGTCACAATCAGTCTTCCATCTATTCTCAGCCATGGACAGTTACAGTAAGGAAGACATTGAGGAGAATCCTAGATTTCTACTGTAGCTGTTCTTATGGTCTATTTCTAGTAGATTAATTGTGTCATTAGGGCGTGTGACACTGGTAATGAATGGCTGGCATTAGGAGCTAATGAGGAAAGTTATCCTCTACCTTAACCAGGTATCTGGGTACTGTGTATAAGAAAGAGTTAGACAAAAGATTGTTAAAAAAAAACTGTTAATAACAGAAGAATCTTAATAATGGACAATGAAACATACTGTACTTCCCAGGGCAGCTGAATGATATCAGTGGAACTCTTTAGAACAAAATATCTCCAGTACCTTTTCAAGTTTATTACAAGGGAAGTAACTGGTGCCTAAGCTTCTAGTAATGTCAATACGAGTTGTACAATACGTCAACTTTGTGGGCATATGAAAACATAACTGGCAGAATGCGCTGCCACTTTGTCTGACGGGTAGACGGCCGTGGGTTTTAGAAAGTCCCCTCTCGGCACACGTACACCCACAGGACACTTAGCTCATTGGCCGGCTGTTGGGCTTTCAAACATCTAATTGCTGTTATATACAAAGAAAGCATGGTTATTTAGGATTCAGGTCAACAGTGACGTCACCAGGCAGTGTTCAAAGTCGCTACTATGTAACCTGGAGAGTGAGAGGTCTTGCCAAGTGTTGCATAATGGTAGAACTAGTCTCAGAATTGAAGGAAACAGTCTCTGCTTCTGTCTGTGGGTTGGGTTCATGTAATGTCGCTGAACAGAGCCACATGGCTACACTAATGGCTCATTACAGAATGAGCGCTTTTAACTCCGGGAGGGAAGGAGGGAGGAGAGAAAGAGGGAAGAGAGATGGTCACGCTCCTCAGCAGAAGAGGATGAGATATGGCACATGAAATGGAGAGAGCTGATATACGATGGTTAAAAAATACTGATAGAGCTAAAAGATTTAAAGGAAATGTCTTGGTCAGTTAAGCAGCTAAAGGAACACATCCAAGCTTTCATAGAACTTCAACAAGAACATGTGTGATGGCAAACAGACTGCGATCTTGACTGATTCGTGATGCTTCCTCTGAGGAGATGTTCTGAAACAGCGTTTGTGGGGGGTTCTGATCAAGCGAGAACGATCGCGGTGTGGTCGTATCCAATTGGTTGCTGATGGAAGCAAAGCGAAGACCATTTCAGTCATTCATTTGTTCAAGAGGCCATGTTCTCTTGCTAGTCTCCAGCCGATAGCATCAGAGGAAATAGAATTCTGACAGAACGTGACATTGGGAGAGGCTCTTGATGTGTCGACAAAAGATACAAACTCGGGTAAGAGACAGACAAATGTCTTCAAGACAAAAATGAGGGAGGGAACGAGAAAGATGGAGAGGCAGATGAAACATGTTCTTTATCTCCCGGTCCCTTGCTTCCTCTCGTTCGTCGGTTGGCCAAGCATTGGACTTGATCAAGATGAGGACGCTGTTCCCCCACCCTCCTCTTCGGGGCCACCTCTGCCTTTTTTCCTTTAAGAACAAAGCGTTTCTGTTTCTGACACCTTTTTACGTGGTGAGGGGAGTCGTGAGGGACGGGAGAGGCATCTGATTTCCTATAAAGTCTATAAGGGTTACAGAACGCCCACTGCCCAAGGCACAAAACACAGATCAGTAACATGATACACATGGGGTTTCCCTCCTGAGAAGGTGGCATTAAAAGCTGCTATTCATTGAGGCTCGCGCCACAGAGAAAACAAAGTAGTCCACTGTAGAGCTACGGTTAGACATGAGTTCATGGGTTCTGGGTGATGTGGAGCTGTCTGCATGAGTTCTCGGTATCTCCATATTCATTTCTTACACTCCCTGCACCATTTCAACAGGTGTTTGCAGCATATTGGAAATCTGGCATATTCTTTATTTTATGAAGCACAGATAAGGAAGGTATTTTGTGGAACCGCTCATAGTAAGGGAACCCAAGGACAAGTGAAGGGCTTGTTGTACTGTGGTATGGTGGTTCAACAGGAAGTAGAAAACCTATAGCTACCAACTGCGTAGCCAGATCACACTCAACTCATTGGAAGACACTTTATTTTTTCTTCGTCGTCAACAAAGAGCCAACTAACTGCATAACAGGCCTAAAAATAGAGCAAAGTGGAACTAAGGCATCAGAGACGTGTGGAAGATGAAACATTTGGGATGGGACTGGTTTGGGGGGGGGGGGTGAGATGGCCTCCTTTCTGCCTGAGGACCCTCTGGCTGGTGAGATAAAGGGATGGAGCTGTAGGAGGACAACACAACTGCAGTGGACGGACGGACAGGGGGGGATCTGGTGGAGAGGGTGGTTGGGGGGGGGTCACAGCATGAGAGCAGGATTAGGGTTTAGGGATGCCCCCTAGTGTTCCAGGCATCAGGGGATATGATGGAGTGAGTGTACAGAGACTCATCTGGTGAGGGTGGAGAGGTAGGCTCCCTAGAGGAGGTCTAACCTCCCTCCCTGCTAGGGCTAAAGCAGGCCCATGGAGCAGTCAGTCTTACTCCTTTTGCCCCCCCCATCCCACTCATCTCCTCCCCCTAATAAATCTCCGCCCTTGCCACTTTAAAGTCCTTCCTCTATCCGTGGTCCCAGAGTGCCTGCATGCTCGTCTCCCATCACAAGAGTGTACACGTTTAATATACACAGTAAATTCCCCTTGGACTGTCATCTGCTTTGAAAAACAGCTGATAATTGAATCAGGTTGGTTACATCAATAATTAAAATGTCTGGTGTGTACATGCATACATACAGCATCCCCTTCCTCATCAGACAAACATCATCCCTTGATCCACTTCCACTGTAGGGTCATGATTGTATATCAAGCCCCCCTCTTCGCCCAAAACATGTGAGGCGCCTGCTGTGGCATGAGCCCCGATATGCAAATGAATAAGAGCATGGACATCTTTTTCTATGTTGATTGCCTCCCCTCCTCCCCCCCGTCTTGTAGTCTTTCTTTGGGGAAATTAGCATCATATGCATCCAGTGGTAAACATGCTCAGTGGAGAAGAAACAGGGGGGGGGGCACCCACAGGGGTTCCTCCTGTAGAGTTAAAGAAGCAGGAAATGTGTTTTACCCTACATCATCATCCCAACAGACTGCAGGTTCTTATTACCTGGTTTGTGAATCGAATTCTCAACACGTAACTGTGTACAGTACGGTAAGTGGTTTTGATATCTCAGGGGTGCTTGTGCCAGGTTTCTCCCAACAGGAGAGGAAAGGTTCAAATAAATGAATTGTTAGTGTAACTCAGAGAGGAAACCCCTCCCCTTGGATTCACAGAGTGTAATCAGGGTCGCTGGGTTGGTCTACGTGGTGGATATCACGCACAGGGACATCAAGGCGGGTAGCCTATTATATACCACCCCTGGAATGTTGCATGATGGTCAATATGCGTAGAGGGAGGGTGGCACGACAGGGGGCGGTTGACGTGAAAGGGAAACGCTAGCCTGGCAACGCCGCCCATCTCTGAGCCAGGAGCCCAGGGGCCCCGCTGGGGGTCAGGTGACCTGTCGGGGTATAGAGGAAGAGCGTTGTTTTGGCGCAACGTGGCGCTTCCACCCATTTAGGCTGTTTGGGCCGAGTAGAGCCCTGAAAGTAGACTCCGGGATGGGTGGTATCCAACAACAGCAACCAGCATCCTGGATGGAGTGTGAGTGATAAAGTGATAGGGAAGGTGTGACTGGAGCGTGAGCAGGTGACACACCAAGCCCAGGTCAGGGCTAAAAACGGCCACGATAACAAGGTTGAAAGTGTGACCTTGGAAAAAAAGCTATGAAAAGATACAGGAAACTAAAGAAACATAAGCTTACAGTTTCCATTGTAAAAAGAAAGTGGGTTGAATTATCATACAGAATAACAGAAAACACACAGATGGTAATATTCTGTCCTCGTGTAAGCAAATGAATCTCAGAGATGGAATGAACAATCAGGGAAAATATACAAAGAACAATAAGCTTTAGGAACCAACCACTGCCGGTCCTAACCATTGTAGAGTTAAACAAAGCCCAAGGGAGCAAATTGGCAGTTTAAACCCACGCTCACGGTCCCTTGAACAGAGTGTGATAAATACAAATACATACACACACACACACACACACACTGGAAACCACAGTCTCTGGTCAGCTGCCTAACTGCTCACAGTGAAACCAACACAGGCCCAAGTAATCAGAGGTAGAAGGATGAGTGGGTGTTCTGGTTAGGGTGTCTGTGTTTCTTCTACCATTACTTCCTGTAGGGGATCGAGCCTTCTGGGTAACACTACCATTACTTCCTGTAGGTGGGCCGAGCCTTCTGGGTAACACTACCCATTACTTCCTGCAGGTGGACCGAGCTTCTGGGTAACACTACCATTACTTCCTGCAGGTGGATCCGAGCCTTTGGGTAACACTACCAATAATACTGTAGGTGGCCTGAGCCTCTGGATAACACTACCATTAATACTATAGGTGGGCGAGCCTTCTGTGGTAACACTACCATTACGTCCTGTAGGGGGCCAAGCCTTCTGGGTAACACTACCATTACTTCCTGCAGGTGGACCGAGCCTTCTGGGTAAACACTACCATTACTTCCTGCAGGTAGACCGAGCCTTCTGGGTAACACTACCAATAATTACTGTAGGTGGCCTGAGCCTTCCTGGATAACACTACCATTAATTACTATAGGTGGTCCGAGCCTTCTGGGTAACACTACCATTACTTACTGTAGGTGGGCCGAGCCTTCTGGGTAACACTACCATTACTTCCTGTAGGTGTGCCGAGCCTTCTGGGTAACACTACCATTACTTCCTGTAGGTGGGCCAAGCCTTCTGGGTAACACTACCATTACTTACTGTAGGTGGGCCGAGCCTTCTGGGTGTACACTACCATTACTTCCTGAAGGTGGACCGAGCCTTCTGGGTAACACTACCAATAATTATTGTAGGTGGCCTGAGCCTTCTGGATAACACTACCATTACTTACTGTAGGTGGGCCGAGCCTTCTGGGTAACACTACCATTACTTCCTGTAGGTGTGCCGAGCCTTCTGGGTAACACTACCATTACTTCCTGTAGGTGGGCCAAGCCTTCTGGGTAACACTACCATTACTTACTGTAGGTGGGCCGAGCCTTCTGGGTGTACACTACCATTACTTCCTGAAGGTGGACCGAGCCTTCTGGGTAACACTACCAATAATTACTGTAGGTGGCCTGAGCCTTCTGGATAACACTACCATTAATTACTATAGGTGGGCCGAGCCTTCTGGGTAACACTACCATTACTTCCTGTAGGTGGGCCAAGCCTTCTGGGTAACACTACCATTACTTACTGTAGGTGGGCCGAGCCTTCTGGGTAACACTACCATTACTTCCTGTAGGTGGGCCGAGCCTTCTGGGTAACACTACCATTACTTCCTGTAGGTGGGCCGAGCCTTCTGGGTAACACTACCATTACTTCCTGTAGGTGGGCCGAGCCTTCTGGGTAACACTACCATTACTTCCTGTAGGTGGGCCAAGCCTTCTGGGTAACACTACCATTACTTACTGTAGGTGGGCCGAGCCTTCTGGGTAACACTACCATTACTTCCTGTAGGTGGGCCGAGCCTTCTGGGTAACACTGCCATTACTTCCTGTAGGTGGGCCAAGCCTTCTGGGTAACACTACCATTACTTACTGTAGGTGGGCCGAGCCTTCTGGGTAACACTACCATTACTTCCTGTAGGTGGACCGAGCCTTCTGGGTAACACCACTATTTAGTGTATTTACTATTGATGGGGCACTAAGAATACCTTGCATGTTACTACTGTAGGCTGTATGTTTGAACTAACCTCATTTCTATACATTTCTAACATTTTCAAAACATTTAATTTCCAATCTTGAACGTACCCCATATAAACTAATATCACACTAGCTGGTACACCATCCATCTTCCAAGGCTAATAAAAAGGCCCTTGTCAGAGTGCGTAGCTGTAAAACCAACAGTCGCTCTGATTCAATTCGCCATCTCTCTGACTCGCTCTCCCTCTCTTCTCAGAGGCCTTCCTGAGAGGGGGGCGACATGCGGGGCGCGTAAACCTGTCACATTTACATGGCAGTGAGCGTCGCACGGGGACCACTGCTCGCTTTATGACTTTACAGACACTGCTACAGACGCCACAGTGACACACAACACAAATAGTGTCTGGTCGCCCTGTCCCTGACCCCGGCCTGAAGATACAGCTTCTATCCCCCAGACAGACACTAGGGGTTTACATTTGTGTTCTTGTTGGGTTGTACAGAGCCCCAGAGGAGTCCCTAAATTGTATTTTTAGCACTGCTTTCTCGCATCTTCGTTGTAACTGGGAAGGCTGTAGTAGTATACTGTAGTAGTATACTGTAGTAGTATACTGGGCTGTAGTAGTATACTGTAGTAGTATACTGTAGTAGCATTCTGGGCTGTAGTAGTATACTGTAGTAGTATACTGGGCTGTAGTAGTATACTGTAGTAGCATTCTGGGCTGTAGTAGTATACTGTTATAGTATACTGTAGTAGTATACTGGGCTGTAGTAGTATACTGTAGTAGTATACTGTAGTAGTATACTGGGCTGTAGTAGTATACTGTAGTAGTATACTGTAGTAGTATTCTGGGCTGTAGTAGTATACTGTAGTAGCATTCTGGGCTGTAGTAGTATTCTGGGCTGTAGTAGTATACTGTAGTTATAATAGAGACAGTAGATCTAGCTGGTCTGTCATAATATAATAGAACAGTAGATCTAGCTGGTCTGTCATAATATAATAGAGACAGTAGATCTAGCTGGTCTGTCATAATATAATAGAGACAGTAGATCTAGCTGGTCTGTCATAATATAATAGAGACAGTAGATCTAGCTGGTCTGTCATAATATAATAGAGACAGTAGATCTAGCTGGTCTGTCATAATATAATAGAGACAGTAGATCTAGCTGGTCTGTCATAATATAATAGAGACAGTAGATCTAGCTGGTCTGTCATAATATAATAGAGACAGTAGATCTAGCTGGTCTGTCATAATATAATAGAGACAGTAGATCTAGCTGGTCTGTCATAATATAATAGAGACAGTAGATCTAGCTGGTCTGTCATAATATAATAGAGACAGTAGATCTAGCTGGTCTGTCATAAATAATAGAGACAGTAGATCTAGCTGGTCTGTCATAATATAATAGAGACAGTAGATCTAGCTGGTCTGTCATAATATAATAGAGACAGTAGATCTAGCTGGTCTGTCATAATATAATAGAGACAGTAGATCTAGCTGGTCTGTCATAATATAATAGAGACAGTAGATCTAGCTGGTCTGTCATAATATAATAGAGACAGTAGATCTAGCTGGTCTGTCATAATATAAAGAGACAGTAGATCTAGCTGGTCTGTCATAATATAATAGAGACAGTAGATCTAGCTGGTCTGTCATAATATAATAGAGACAGTAGATCTAGCTGGTCTGTCATAATATAATAGAGACAGTAGATCTAGCTGGTCTGTCATAATATAATAGAGACAGTAGATCTAGCTGGTCTGTCATAATATAATAGAGACAGTAGATCTAGCTGGTCTGTCATAATATAATAGAGACAGTAGATCTAGCTGGTCTGTCATAATATAAAGAGACAGTAGATCTAGCTGGTCTGTCATAATTATAGAGACAGTAGATCTAGCTGGTCTGTCATAATATAATAGAGACAGTAGATCTAGCTGGTCTGTCATAATATAATAGAGACAGTAGATCTAGCTGGTCTGTCATAATATAATAGAGACAGTAGATCTAGCTGGTCTGTCATAATATAATAGAGACAGTAGATCTAGCTGGTCTGTCATAATATAATAGAGACAGTAGATCTAGCTGGTCTGTCATAATATAATAGAGACAGTAGATCTAGCTGGTCTGTCATAATATAATAGAGACAGTAGATCTAGCTGGTCTGTCATAATATAATAGAGACAGTAGATCTAGCTGGTCTGTCATAATATAATAGAGACAGTAGATCTAGCTGGTCTGTCATAATATAATAGAGACAGTAGATCTAGCTGGTCTGTCATAATATAATAGAGACAGTAGATCTAGCTGGTCTGTCATAATATAATAGAGACAGTAGATCTAGCTGGTCTGTCATAATATAATAGAGACAGTAGATCTAGCTGGTCTGTCATAATATAATAGAGACAGTAGATCTAGCTGGTCTGTCATAATAAATAGAGACAGTAGATCTAGCTGGTCTGTCATAATATAATAGAGACAGTAGATCTAGCTGGTCTGTCATAATATAATAGAGACAGTAGATCTAGCTGGTCTGTCATAATATAATAGAGACAGTAGATCTAGCTGGTCTGTCATAATATAATAGAGACAGTAGATCTAGCTGGTCTGTCATAATATAATAGAGACAGTAGATCTAGCTGGTCTGTCATAATATAATAGAGACAGTAGATCTAGCTGGTCTGTCATAATATAATAGAGACAGTAGATCTAGCTGGTCTGTCATAATATAATAGAGACAGTAGATCTAGCTGGTCTGTCATAATATAATAGAGACAGTAGATCTAGCTGGTCTGTCATAATATAATAGAGACAGTAGATCTAGCTGGTCTGTCATAATATAATAGAGACAGTAGATCTAGCTGGTCTGTCATAATATAATAGAGACAGTAGATCTAGCTGGTCTGTCATAATATAATAGAGACAGTAGATCTAGCTGGTCTGTCATAATATAATAGAGACAGTAGATCTAGCTGGTCTGTCATAATATAATAGAGACAGTAGATCTAGCTGGTCTGTCATAATATAATAGAGACAGTAGATCTAGCTGGTCTGTCATAATATAATAGAGACAGTAGATCTAGCTGGTCTGTCATAATATAATAGAGACAGTAGATCTAGCTGGTCTGTCATAATATAATAGAGACAGTAGATCTAGCTGGTCTGTCATAATATAATAGAGACAGTAGATCTAGCTGGTCTGTCATAATATAATAGAGACAGTAGATCTAGCTGGTCTGTCATAATATAATAGAGACAGTAGATCTAGCTGGTCTGTCATAATATAATAGAGACAGTAGATCTAGCTGGTCTGTCATAATATAATAGAGACAGTAGATCTAGCTGGTCTGTCATAATATAATAGAGACAGTAGATCTAGCTGGTCTGTCATAATATAATAGAGACAGTAGATCTAGCTGGTCTGTCATAATATATAGAGACAGTAGATCTAGCTGGTCTGTCATAATATAATAGAGACAGTAGATCTAGCTGGTCTGTCATAATATAATAGAGACAGTAGATCTAGCTGGTCTGTCATAATATAATAGAGACAGTAGATCTAGCTGGTCTGTCATAATATAATAGAGACAGTAGATCTAGCTGGTCTGTCATAATATAATAGAGACAGTAGATCTAGCTGGTCTGTCATAATATAATAGAGACAGTAGATCTAGCTGGTCTGTCATAATATAATAGAGACAGTAGATCTAGCTGGTCTGTCATAATATAATAGAGACAGTAGATCTAGCTGGTCTGTCATAATATAATAGAGACAGTAGATCTAGCTGGTCTGTCATAATATAATAGAGACAGTAGATCTATGGTCTGTCATAATATAATAGAGACAGTAGATCTAGCTGGTCTGTCATAATATAATAGAGACAGTAGATCTAGCTGGTCTGTCATAATATATAGAGACAGTAGATCTAGCTGGTCTGTCATAATATAATAGAGACAGTAGATCTAGCTGGTCTGTCATAATATATAGAGACAGTAGATCTAGCTGGTCTGTCATAATATAATAGAGACAGTAGATCTAGCTGGTCTGTCATAATATAATAGAGACAGTAGATCTAGCTGGTCTGTCATAATATAATAGAGCAGTAGATCTAGCTGGTCTGTCATAATATAATAGAGACAGTAGATCTAGCTGGTCTGTCATAATATAATAGAGACAGTAGATCTAGCTGGTCTGTCATAATAATAGAGACAGTAGATCTAGCTGGTCTGTCATAATATAATAGAGACAGTAGATCTAGCTGGTCTGTCATAATATAATAGAGACAGTAGATCTAGCTGGTCTGTCATAATATAATAGAGACAGTAGATCTAGCTGGTCTGTCATAATATAATAGAGACAGTAGATCTAGCTGGTCTGTCATAATATAATAGAGACAGTAGATCTAGCTGGTCTGTCATAATATAATAGAGACAGTAGATCTAGCTGGTCTGTCATAATATAATAGAGACAGTAGATCTAGCTGGTCTGTCATAATATAATAGAGACAGTAGATCTAGCTGGTCTGTCATTATAATAGAGACAGTAGATCTAGCTGGTCTGTCATAATATAATAGAGACAGTAGATCTAGCTGGTCTGTCATAATATAATAGAGACAGTAGATCTAGCTGGTCTGTCATAATATAATAGAGACAGTAGATCTAGCTGGTCTGTCATAATATAATAGAGACAGTAGATCTAGCTGGTCTGTCATAATATAATAGAGACAGTAGATCTAGCTGGTCTGTCATAATATAATAGAGACAGTAGATCTAGCTGGTCTGTCATAAATAATAGAGACAGTAGATCTAGCTGGTCTGTCATAATATAATAGAGACAGTAGATCTAGCTGGTCTGTCATAATATAATAGAGACAGTAGATCTAGCTGGTCTGTCATAATATAATAGAGACAGTAGATCTAGCTGGTCTGTCATAATATAATAGAGACAGTAGATCTAGCTGGTCTGTCATAAATATAGAGACAGTAGATCTAGCTGGTCTGTCATAATATAATAGAGACAGTAGATCTAGCTGGTCTGTCATATATAATAGAGACAGTAGATCTAGCTGGTCTGTCATAATATAATAGAGACAGTAGATCTAGCTGGTCTGTCATAATATAATAGAGACAGTAGATCTAGCTGGTCTGTCATAATATAATAGAGACAGTAGATCTAGCTGGTCTGTCATATATATAGAGACAGTAGATCTAGCTGGTCTGTCATAATATAATAGAGACAGTAGATCTAGCTGGTCTGTCATAATATAATAGAGACAGTAGATCTAGCTGGTCTGTCATAATATAATAGAGACAGTAGATCTAGCTGGTCTGTCATAATATAATAGAGACAGTAGATCTAGCTGGTCTGTCATAATATAATAGAGACAGTAGATCTAGCTGGTCTGTCATAATATAATAGAGACAGTAGATCTAGCTGGTCTGTCATAATATAATAGAGACAGTAGATCTAGCTGGTCTGTCATAATATAATAGAGACAGTAGATCTAGCTGGTCTGTCATAATATAATAGAGACAGTAGATCTAGCTGGTCTGTCATAATATAATAGAGACAGTAGATCTAGCTGGTCTGTCATAATATAATAGAGACAGTAGATCTAGCTGGTCTGTCATAATATAATAGAGACAGTAGATCTAGCTGGTCTGTCATAATATAATAGAGACAGTAGATCTAGCTGGTCTGTCATAATATAATAGAGACAGTAGATCTAGCTGGTCTGTCATAATATAATAGAGACAGTAGATCTAGCTGGTCTGTCATAATAATAGAGACAGTAGATCTAGCTGGTCTGTCATAATATAATAGAGACAGTAGATCTAGCTGGTCTGTCATAATATAATAGAGACAGTAGATCTAGCTGGTCTGTCATAATATAATAGAGACAGTAGATCTAGCTGGTCTGTCATAATATAATAGAGACAGTAGATCTAGCTGGTCTGTCATAATATAATAGAGACAGTAGATCTAGCTGGTCTGTCATAATATAATAGAGACAGTAGATCTAGCTGGTCTGTCATAATATAATAGAGACAGTAGATCTAGCTGGTCTGTCATAATATAATAGAGACAGTAGATCTAGCTGGTCTGTCATAATATAATAGAGACAGTAGATCTAGCTGGTCTGTCATAATATAATAGAGACAGTAGATCTAGCTGGTCTGTCATAATATAATAGAGACAGTAGATCTAGCTGGTCTGTCATAATATAATAGAGACAGTAGATCTAGCTGGTCTGTCATAATATAATAGAGACAGTAGATCTAGCTGGTCTGTCATAATATAATAGAGACAGTAGATCTAGCTGGTCTGTCATAATATATAGAGACAGTAGATCTAGCTGGTCTGTCATAATATAATAGAGACAGTAGATCTAGCTGGTCTGTCATAATATAATAGAGACAGTAGATCTAGCTGGTCTGTCATAATATAATAGAGACAGTAGATCTAGCTGGTCTGTCATAATATAATAGAGACAGTATCTAGCTGGTCTGTCATAATATAATAGAGACAGTAGATCTAGCTGGTCTGTCATAATATAATAGAGACAGTAGATCTAGCTGGTCTGTCATAATATAATAGAGACAGTAGATCTAGCTGGTCTGTCATAATATAATAGAGACAGTAGATCTAGCTGGTCTGTCATAATATAATAGAGACAGTAGATCTAGCTGGTCTGTCATAATATAATAGACAGTAGATCTAGCTGGTCTGTCATAATATAATAGAGACAGTAGATCTAGCTGGTCTGTCATAATATAATAGAGACAGTAGATCTAGCTGGTCTGTCATAATATAATAGAGACAGTAGATCTAGCTGGTCTGTCATAATATAATAGAGACAGTAGATCTAGCTGGTCTGTCATAATATAATAGAGACAGTAGATCTAGCTGGTCTGTCATAATATAATAGAGACAGTAGATCTAGCTGGTCTGTCATAATATAATAGAGACAGTAGATCTAGCTGGTCTGTCATAATATAATAGACAGTAGATCTAGCTGGTCTGTCATAATATAATAGAGACAGTAGATCTAGCTGGTCTGTCATAATATAATAGAGACAGTAGATCTAGCTGGTCTGTCATAATATAATAGAGACAGTAGATCTAGCTGGTCTGTCATAATATAATAGAGACAGTAGATCTAGCTGGTCTGTCATAATATAATAGAGACAGTAGATCTAGCTGGTCTGTCATAATATAATAGAGACAGTAGATCTAGCTGGTCTGTCATAATATAATAGAGACAGTAGATCTAGCTGGTCTGTCATAATATAATAGAGACAGTAGATCTAGCTGGTCTGTCATATATAATAGAGACAGTAGATCTAGCTGGTCTGTCATAATATAATAGAGACAGTAGATCTAGCTGGTCTGTCATAATATAATAGAGACAGTAGATCTAGCTGGTCTGTCATAATATAATAGAGACAGTAGATCTAGCTGGTCTGTCATAATATAATAGAGACAGTAGATCTAGCTGGTCTGTCATAATATAATAGAGACAGTAGATCTAGCTGGTCTGTCATAATATAATAGAGACAGTAGATCTAGCTGGTCTGTCATAATATAATAGAGACAGTAGATCTAGCTGGTCTGTCATAATATAATAGAGACAGTAGATCTAGCTGGTCTGTCATAATATAATAGAGACAGTAGATCTAGCTGGTCTGTCATAATATAATAGAGACAGTAGATCTAGCTGGTCTGTCATAATATAATAGAGACAGTAGATCTAGCTGGTCTGTCATAATATAATAGAGACAGTAGATCTAGCTGGTCTGTCATAATATAATAGAGACAGTAGATCTAGCTGGTCTGTCATAATATAATAGAGACAGTAGATCTAGCTGGTCTGTCATAATATAATAGAGACAGTAGATCTAGCTGGTCTGTCATATTAATAGAGACAGTAGATCTAGCTGGTCTGTCATAATATAATAGAGACAGTAGATCTAGCTGGTCTGTCATAATATAATAGAGACAGTAGATCTAGCTGGTCTGTCATAATATAATAGAGACAGTAGATCTAGCTGGTCTGTCATATATAATAGAGACAGTAGATCTAGCTGGTCTGTCATAATATAATAGAGACAGTAGATCTAGCTGGTCTGTCATAATATAATAGAGACAGTAGATCTAGCTGGTCTGTCATAATATAATAGAGACAGTAGATCTAGCTGGTCTGTCATAATATAATAGAGACAGTAGATCTAGCTGGTCTGTCATAATATAATAGAGACAGTAGATCTAGCTGGTCTGTCATAATATATAGAGACAGTAGATCTAGCTGGTCTGTCATAATATAATAGAGACAGTAGATCTAGCTGGTCTGTCATAATATAATAGAGACAGTAGATCTAGCTGGTCTGTCATAATATAATAGAGACAGTAGATCTAGCTGGTCTGTCATAATATAATAGAGACAGTAGATCTAGCTGGTCTGTCATAATATAATAGAGACAGTAGATCTAGCTGGTCTGTCATAATATAATAGAGACAGTAGATCTAGCTGGTCTGTCATAATATAATAGAGACAGTAGATCTAGCTGGTCTGTCATATAATAGAGACAGTAGATCTAGCTGGTCTGTCATAATATAATAGAACAGTAGATCTAGCTGGTCTGTCATAATATAATAGAGACAGTAGATCTAGCTGGTCTGTCATAATATAATAGAGACAGTAGATCTAGCTGGTCTGTCATAATATAATAGAGACAGTAGATCTAGCTGGTCTGTCATAATATAATAGAGACAGTAGATCTAGCTGGTCTGTCATAATATAATAGAGACAGTAGATCTAGCTGGTCTGTCATAATATAATAGAGACAGTAGATCTAGCTGGTCTGTCATAATATAATAGAGACAGTAGATCTAGCTGGTCTGTCATAATATAATAGAGACAGTAGATCTAGCTGGTCTGTCATAATATAATAGAGACAGTAGATCTACTGTCTGTCATATATTATTACAGACCAGTAGATCTACTGTCTGTATATATATTATGACAGACAGTAGATCTAGCTGTCTGTATATATTATGACAGACAGTAGATCTACTGTCTCTATTAATATTATGACAGACAGTAGATCTACTGTCTGTCTATATATTATGACAGACCAGTAGATCTACTGTCTCTATTATATTATGACAGACAGTAGATCTAGCTGGTCTATTATATTATGACAGACCAGTAGATCTACTGTTTCTAATATATTGACAGACAGCTAGATCTACTGTCTCTAATATATTATGACAGACCAGTAGATCTACTGTCTCTAATATATTATGACAGACCAGCTAGATCTACTGTCTCTATATATTATGACAGACCAGTAGATCTACTGTCTCTATTATATATGACAGACCAGCTAGATCTACTGTCTCTATTATATTATGACAGACCAGCTAGATCTACTGTCTCTATTATATTATGACAGACAGTAGATCTACTGTCTCTATTATATTATGACAGACCAGCTAGATCTACTGTCTCTAATATTATGACAGACCAGCTAGATCTACTGTCTCTATTATATTATGACAGACCAGCTAGATCTACTGTCTCTATTATATTATGACAGACCAGCTAGATCTACTGTCTCTAATATATTTGACAGACCAGCTAGATCTACTGTCTCTATTATATTATGACAGACCAGTAGATCTACTGTCTCTATTATATTATGACAGACCAGCTAGATCTACTGTCTCTATTATATTATGACAGACCAGCTAGATCTACTGTCTCTATTATATTATGACAGACAGCTAGATCTACTGTCTCTATTATATTATGACAGACCAGCTAGATCTACTGTCTCTATTATATTATGACAGACCAGCTAGATCTACTGTTCTATTATATTATGACAGACAGCTAGATCTACTGTCTCTCTAATATATTATGACAGACCAGCTAGATCTACTGTCTCTAATATATTATGACAGACCAGCTAGATCTACTGTCTCTATTATATTATGACAGACCAGCTAGATCTACTGTCTCTATTATATTATGACAGACCAGCTAGATCTACTGTCTCTATTATATTATGACAGACCAGCTAGATCTACTGTCTCTATTATATTATGACAGACCAGCTAGATCTACTGTCTCTATTATATTATGACAGACCAGCTAGATCTACTGTCTCTATTATATTATGACAGACCAGCTAGATCTACTGTCTCTATATATTATGACAGACCAGCTAGATCTACTGTCTCTATTATATTATGACAGACCAGCTAGATCTACTGTCTCTATTATATTATGACAGACCAGCTAGATCTACTGTCTCTATTATATTATGACAGACCAGCTAGATCTACTGTCTCTATTATATTATGACAGACCAGCTAGATCTACTGTCTCTATTATATTATGACAGACCAGCTAGATCTACTGTCTCTATTATATTATGACAGACCAGCTAGATCTACTGTCTCTATTATTTATGACAGACCAGCTAGATCTACTGTCTCTATTATATTATGACAGACCAGCTAGATCTACTGTCTCTATTATATTATGACAGACCAGCTAGATCTACTGTCTCTATTATATTATGACAGACCAGCTAGATCTACTGTCTCTATTATATTATGACAGACCAGCTAGATCTACTGTCTCTATTATATTATGACAGACCAGCTAGATCTACTGTCTCTATTATATTATGACAGACCAGCTAGATCTACTGTCTCTATTATATTATGACAGACCAGCTAGATCTACTGTCTCTATTATATTATGACAGACCAGCTAGATCTACTGTCTCTATATATTATGACAGACCAGCTAGATCTACTGTCTCTATTATATTATGACAGACCAGCTAGATCTACTGTCTCTATTATATTATGACAGACCAGCTAGATCTACTGTCTCTATTATATTATGACAGACCAGCTAGATCTACTGTCTCTATTATATTATGACAGACCAGCTAGATCTACTGTCTCTATTATATTATGACAGACCAGCTAGATCTACTGTCTCTATTATATTATGACAGACCAGCTAGATCTACTGTCTCTATTATATTATGACAGACCAGCTAGATCTACTGTCTCTATTATATTATGACAGACCAGCTAGATCTACTGTCTCTATTATATTATGACAGACCAGCTAGATCTACTGTCTCTATTATATTATGACAGACCAGCTAGATCTACTGTCTCTATTATATTATGACAGACCAGCTAGATCTACTGTCTCTATTATATTATGACAGACCAGCTAGATCTACTGTCTCTATTATATTATGACAGACCAGCTAGATCTACTGTCTCTATTATATTATGACAGACCAGCTAGATCTACTGTCTCTATTATATTATGACAGACCAGCTAGATCTACTGTCTCTATTATATTATGACAGACCAGCTAGATCTACTGTCTCTATTATATTATGACAGACCAGCTAGATCTACTGTCTCTATATTATGACAGACCAGCTAGATCTACTGTCTCTATTATATTATGACAGACCAGCTAGATCTACTGTCTCTATTATATTATGACAGACCAGCTAGATCTACTGTCTCTATTATATTATGACAGACCAGCTAGATCTACTGTCTCTATTATATTATGACAGACCAGCTAGATCTACTGTCTCTATTATATTATGACAGACCAGCTAGATCTACTGTCTCTATATATTATGACAGACCAGCTAGATCTACTGTCTCTATTATATTATGACAGACCAGCTAGATCTACTGTCTCTATTATATTATGACAGACCAGCTAGATCTACTGTCTCTATTATATTATGACAGACCAGCTAGATCTACTGTCTCTATTATATTATGACAGACCAGCTAGATCTACTGTCTCTATTATATTATGACAGACCAGCTAGATCTACTGTCTCTATATATTATGACAGACCAGAGCTAGATCTACTGTAATCTATTCTATTATATTATGACAGACCAGCTAGATCTACTGTCTCTATTATATTATGACAGACCAGCTAGATCTACTGTCTCTATTATATTATGACAGACCAGCTAGATCTACTGTCTCTATTATATTATGACAGACCAGCTAGATCTACTGTCTCTATTATATTATGACAGACCAGCTAGATCTACTGTCTCTATTATATTATGACAGACCAGCTAGATCTACTGTCTCTATTATATTATGACAGACCAGCTAGATCTACTGTCTCTATTATATTATGACAGACCAGCTAGATCTACTGTCTCTATTATATTATGACAGACCAGCTAGATCTACTGTCTCTATTATATTATGACAGACCAGCTAGATCTACTGTCTCTATTATATTATGACAGACCAGCTAGATCTACTGTCTCTATTATATTATGACAGACCAGCTAGATCTACTGTCTCTATTATATTATGACAGACCAGCTAGATCTACTGTCTCTATTATATTATGACAGACCAGCTAGATCTACTGTCTCTATTATATTATGACAGACCAGCTAGATCTACTGTCTCTATTATATTATGACAGACCAGCTAGATCTACTGTCTCTATTATATTATGACAGACCAGCTAGATCTACTGTCTCTATTATATTATGACAGACCAGCTAGATCTACTGTCTCTATATTATGACAGACCAGCTAGATCTACTGTCTCTATTATATTATGACAGACCAGCTAGATCTACTGTCTCTATTATATTATGACAGACCAGCTAGATCTACTGTCTCTATTATATTATGACAGACCAGCTAGATCTACTGTCTCTATTATATTATGACAGACCAGCTAGATCTACTGTCTCTATTATATATGACAGACCAGCTAGATCTACTGTCTCTATTATATTATGACAGACCAGCTAGATCTACTGTCTCTATTATATTATGACAGACCAGCTAGATCTACTGTCTCTATTATATTATGACAGACCAGCTAGATCTACTGTCTCTATTATATTATGACAGACCAGCTAGATCTACTGTCTCTATATATTATGACAGACCAGCTAGATCTACTGTCTCTAATATTATGACAGACCAGCTAGATCTACTGTCTCTATTATATTATGACAGACCAGCTAGATCTACTGTCTCTATTATATTATGACAGACCAGCTAGATCTACTGTCTCTATTATATTATGACAGACCAGCTAGATCTACTGTCTCTATTATATTATGACAGACCAGCTAGATCTACTGTCTCTATTATATTATGACAGACCAGCTAGATCTACTGTCTCTATTATATTATGACAGACCAGCTAGATCTACTGTCTCTATATATTATGACAGACCAGCTAGATCTACTGTCTCTATTATATTATGACAGACCAGCTAGATCTACTGTCTCTATTATATTATGACAGACCAGCTAGATCTACTGTCTCTATTATATTATGACAGACCAGCTAGATCTACTGTCTCTATTATATTATGACAGACCAGCTAGATCTACTGTCTCTATTATATTATGACAGACCAGCTAGATCTACTGTCTCTATTATATTATGACAGACCAGCTAGATCTACTGTCTCTATATATTATGACAGACCAGCTAGATCTACTGTCTCTATTATATTATGACAGACCAGCTAGATCTACTGTCTCTATTATATTATGACAGACCAGCTAGATCTACTGTCTCTATTATATTATGACAGACCAGCTAGATCTACTGTCTCTAATATATTATGACAGACCAGCTAGATCTACTGTCTCTATTATATTATGACAGACCAGCTAGATCTACTGTCTCTATTATATTATGACAGACCAGCTAGATCTACTGTCTCTATTATATTATGACAGACCAGCTAGATCTACTGTCTCTATTATATTATGACAGACCAGCTAGATCTACTGTCTCTATTATATTATGACAGACCAGCTAGATCTACTGTTCTTCTATATTATGACAGACCAGCTAGATCTACTGTCTCTATTATATTATGACAGACCAGCTAGATCTACTGTCTCTATTATATTATGACAGACCAGCTAGATCTACTGTCTCTATTATATTATGACAGACCAGCTAGATCTACTGTCTCTATTATATTATGACAGACCAGCTAGATCTACTGTCTCTATTATATTATGACAGACCAGCTAGATCTACTGTCTCTATTATATTATGACAGACCAGCTAGATCTACTGTCTCTATTATATTATGACAGACCAGCTAGATCTACTGTCTCTAATATTATGACAGACCAGCTAGATCTACTGTCTCTATTATATTATGACAGACCAGCTAGATCTACTGTCTCTATTATATTATGACAGACCAGCTAGATCTACTGTCTCTATTATATATGACAGACCAGCTAGATCTACTGTCTCTATTATATTATGACAGACCAGCTAGATCTACTGTCTCTATTATATTATGACAGACCAGCTAGATCTACTGTCTCTATTTATTTATGACAGACCAGCTAGATCTACTGTCTCTATTATATTATGACAGACCAGCTAGATCTACTGTCTCTATTATATTATGACAGACCAGCTAGATCTACTGTCTCTATTATATATGACAGACCAGCTAGATCTACTGTCTCTATTATATTATGACAGACCAGCTAGATCTACTGTCTCTATTATATTATGACAGACCAGCTAGATCTACTGTCTCTATTATATTATGACAGACCAGCTAGATCTACTCTCTATTATATTATGACAGACCAGCTAGATCTACTGTCTCTATTATATTATGACAGACCAGCTAGATCTACTGTCTCTTATATTATGACAGACCAGCTAGATCTACTGTCTCTATTATATTATGACAGACCAGCTAGATCTACTGTCTCTTTATATTATGACAGACCAGCTAGATCTACTGTCTATTATATTATGACAGACCAGCTAGATCTACTGTCTCTATTATATTATGACAGACCAGCTAGATCTACTGTCTCTATTATATTATGACAGACCAGCTAGACTACTGTCTCTATTATATTATGACAGACCAGCTAGATCTACTGTCTCTATTATATTATGACAGACCAGCTAGATCTACTGTCTCTATTATATTATGACAGACCAGCTAGATCTACTGTCTCTATTATATTATGACAGACCAGCTAGATCTACTGTCTATTATATTATGACAGACCAGCTAGATCTACTGTCTCTATTATATTATGACAGACCAGCTAGATCTACTGTCTCTATTATATTATGACAGACCAGCTAGATCTACTGTCTCTTATATATTATGACAGACCAGCTAGATCTACTGTCTCTATTATATTATGACAGACCAGCTAGATCTACTGTCTCTATTATATTATGACAGACCAGCTAGATCTACTGTCTCTATTATATTATGACAGACCAGCTAGATCTACTGTCTCTATTATATTATGACAGACCAGCTAGATCTACTGTCTCTATTATATTATGACAGACCAGCTAGATCTACTGTCTCTATATATTATGACAGACCAGCTAGATCTACTGTCTCTATTATATTATGACAGACCAGCTAGATCTACTGTCTCTATTATATTATGACAGACCAGCTAGATCTACTGTCTCTATTATATTATGACAGACCAGCTAGATCTACTGTCTCTATTATATTATGACAGACCAGCTAGATCTACTGTCTCTATTATATTATGACAGACCAGCTAGATCTACTGTCTCTATATTATGACAGACCAGCTAGATCTACTGTCTCTATTATATTATGACAGACCAGCTAGATCTACTGTCTCTATTATATTATGACAGACCAGCTAGATCTACTGTCTCTATTATATTATGACAGACCAGCTAGATCTACTGTCTCTATTATATTATGACAGACCAGCTAGATCTACTGTCTCTATTATATTATGACAGACCAGCTAGATCTACTGTCTCTATTATATTATGACAGACCAGCTAGATCTACTGTCTCTATTATATTATGACAGACCAGCTAGATCTACTGTCTCTTTATATTATGACAGACCAGCTAGATCTACTGTCTCTATTATATTATGACAGACCAGCTAGATCTACTGTCTCTATTATATTATGACAGACCAGCTAGATCTACTGTCTCTATTATATTATGACAGACCAGCTAGATCTACTGTCTCTATTATATTATGACAGACCAGCTAGATCTACTGTCTCTATTATATTATGACAGACCAGCTAGATCTACTGTCTCTATTATATTATGACAGACCAGCTAGATCTACTGTCTCTTTATATTATGACAGACCAGCTAGATCTACTGTCTCTATTATATTATGACAGACCAGCTAGATCTACTGTCTCTATTATATTATGACAGACCAGCTAGATCTACTGTCTCTATTATATTATGACAGACCAGCTAGATCTACTGTCTCTATTATATTATGACAGACCAGCTAGATCTACTGTCTCTATTATATTATGACAGACCAGCTAGATCTACTGTCTCTATTATATTATGACAGACCAGCTAGATCTACTGTCTCTATTATATTATGACAGACCAGCTAGATCTACTGTCTCTATTATATTATGACAGACCAGCTAGATCTACTGTCTCTATTATATTATGACAGACCAGCTAGATCTACTGTCTCTATTATATTATGACAGACCAGCTAGATCTACTGTCTCTATTATATTATGACAGACCAGCTAGATCTACTGTCTCTATTATATTATGACAGACCAGCTAGATCTACTGTCTCTATTATATTATGACAGACCAGCTAGATCTACTGTCTCTATTATATTATGACAGACCAGCTAGATCTACTGTCTCTATTATATTATGACAGACCAGCTAGATCTACTGTCTCTTTATATTATGACAGACCAGCTAGATCTACTGTCTCTATTATATTATGACAGACCAGCTAGATCTACTGTCTCTATTATATTATGACAGACCAGCTAGATCTACTGTCTCTATTATATTATGACAGACCAGCTAGATCTACTGTCTCTATTATATTATGACAGACCAGCTAGATCTACTGTCTCTATTATATTATGACAGACCAGCTAGATCTACTGTCTCTATATATTATGACAGACCAGCT